>NC_079897.1:16549098-16649886 GCF_024868665.1 Triplophysa rosa | reverse complement strand
AAATTATAATGTCTTTTACAGTAATAAACTGTTGTTGCAGATTACAGTAGGTATGTTGTAAAATTACAGCTATGTGCTGGCAAATATAGCTGCCAGTTGTTTACTGTAATTTAACAGGGAATTGTTTTACAGTGTAGATGTGTGTGCCACATTACCGTACAACCAAGAAAGGGTTAGCACGTCTTTTGGCATGAATTTAACTGTGAATTAGCACACCCTTCTGTGACTAAACAAAGGTGTCTTGTATCATATTCTGGTGCCTGTAAGATCAGTACCCTATTGAAGCTGACACACACAATCTCTCTATCTCTCTGCTCTTGCTGTTCTGTTGTTAATTGTGTTATAAGCAATCGGCTCACACAAAGGCCTGTCCTGTGTGACAGACCCCTCCTTGCCCCACCTCTGCTTTTGAACATTTCCACTTTGTCGCCCGAAGTGGCGGAAAATTGAGGAACCTTTGTTGGCCCTCACAAGTGAGAAGAATAGGTTAGTGGGTATAGAAATGCAGAGGGCTCGGTTCCCTGTGAGAATGACGGATGAGTGACACATTTAATCTGACAGGTCATTGTTCAGGAATCACTTCATTTTCCCCCACACGCAGGAAAAGGTGTCGGTTACGGTATTTCCTCCACATAAGAGTCTATTACTTCACTTTGTACCAGCGTTTTTGAGAAACCGAAGGGCCTGTTTCTATTTTATTTGGAGGACAGAGAAGAACTGGTCCAAACACGTTCAGTTTTGTCACAAACACTCAAGTTTACATTATAAAGACAGAGTTTCTATGCCACGACGGACAAAAGTTTGTGCACATTGAGTAATGAGCGAACTGTCAGCGCGAGTTTGGAGATGAAACAGCAGACCGAGGCGAAGCTTTCAACCACTTCGCATCAGTCAGCCTGCGTAGCAAATGTTTCTCATGGTGGCCGAGGATCTGCTGTGTTGTTTTATACTGCGGTTGTGGTGAGACAGGATAGATTAAGGACAGGAGGTTTTCCAAGTCAAGTTATAATGTGCTTTTTCTTCAGTGCGAACTTTGATTCTGTGTTTGCAAATGTAAACAATGGTCAGAGAAAACACTGTTGCTGTTTACCTCAATTTACCATAGTGGCATCATCACTTTTAACTTTGAGTTTGGTACTGAGAGACGTATCCACAAGATGTTCTTTTCTAAACAGCAATTCTGGAATGCTGACATCCATGTCATGTATTTATGGATTTGTGGCTTTTAGAGTATCAAAGCAGAACAACTACAGCCCAGTCATACAAACATTGTCACTCAGCGGATGTTGCAGCAGAAATGTATTGTCAAACATCAAAAGCGATGGAGTTTCAAAGCCTCTGGACAGATGTTTCATCGTTTTCTTGCATCATGCCTAGAAATAACACAGCGGTGTAGCAAAACGATGAACCCGTAATGGTTTGCTAACCAAAAAACACATCTTCACATCTTTACAGTGTTATCTGTCATTTTGATTCGCGAACCAAAATAGCTCCAAAAAATTGTCAAAGGAGATCAGTTATTGCATTTTGCTGAAGAGCTCATAGCCTAAAACGCCACAAGCAGTGCTGTTGGCTTAGCCAATTCAATTTAAGTATCTAAACTACGGTTATACACGGTTTCAAAGCAACAACATAGAAAAACGTTACTGCGCATGCGCGCTTTTGTGGCCCAAACTTAACTTCCAGTAAACATCCGATGAAACCTTCTGTACCGTCTATCTGGCATTTCCGGATCAATAAAAGTAAATATCACTGTGTGACAGCGATAACCCTCCCAAACACACATACTGAACATATGAACAGCCTGTGCTGGCAGTCAGAAATGATTTGTCATGTTGGAGCTGTGGTCTACGCTTTACTTGTTACAGACACGTCAAGCAGCGGTGCTCGCGTTGAAGGCGCAGGTTCGCTTCACACTTTAATTTGCCCTAGAAAGGAGAGAGAAATCTAATCTTGTTTAACGACAAAATGCCAATTCCCAGTCCCAAACTGAACTTGTCGACCTCTTTCTCTGTATTGCATGTGGCAATAAATTTCCAAGCTGAAGATACTGAATGTAAGTCTGAGATAATCTACCATCTTCCGCTGCTGGCTGCAGACCATCGCAACAAATGTTTCAACTTCACCGTAAAGAAATGATTAAAAAGGGAAGTTACGTCCTTGGTTTTGCTGGCTACATAGATGTGTGTGAAAGTGATTCAAATTACATGTTTGTTTTATTTTGGGGAAATCTTTTATCATAGTTACTTGTCAGTTCTCTAATAATAAAAATGCTGGACTCCAATAAATCCTGTCATGGCCTCTTTAAAAAGGTCAGTTGTGTGTTTTTTAAAAACATGACTTTCCTGTGCTCTGGATGTTTATGGGTAACCTTCTTTTACCAAATCTTACCTCACTTTAGAAAGTAGATTTAGGTCTAGTATTTTATAAGGTAGTGTTAAAATCAATGGCAATATATTGGAAATGAATTCAGACAACAGGTGAGATATGTGACTCAGAAAAACACATACATGAGGCAGAGATGAAAGGAAACATTCAGTACATGGTTCAGCTGTTGAAGGTCTGCGGGACTTCTCTAAATAGCATCTCCTCAGGCCTGTGTTTGAGACCACACTGTCCACTTCTGAAGACTCTGGTCAGGAGGTCTGAGGTTCTTGTCAGCGAGCAGTCAGGTGCTGGACATTAGACATTTGGTGGAGATGTTTGGAATATTTTTGTCAGACCTACAGTACAGTCATGATTGTGCAAAAATCAGGAATGTTTGTTTTGAAAGTACTAAGGTGCTCAGTTTAGGATGAGTCAAATTTAGCATCAACAAATGGTGGTATTCTGACTTCAGGGCAGACACAACGAGATATCCCTATGACTTTTTTTGTTATTTTGTCACAGTAGATTTTGTAGATATTAAGGTTTTTACCAAAATACATTAATATACAAAAAAGACAAATATAAAAGAGAAATATAAAATTGCAAGTTACTTCACATGCTTATCTTTACCTGGGTTAGTGTCAAATGATGTAAAATTGTACCCAACATCTCATCTTATTAAATCGTTACTATTATAAGCTTACCTTTGTGAATCGTAAGGTAAGGTAAGAGGACAGTTTTGAACAACGATTTTTTATGTACTTGCTCAATAATTGTCATTTGTTCATTTTAATCTAAATAAGTTATGCATTGCAGTTTTAAATGTTTAAATAAACATTTTTAGTCATTTTACACTATTGTTACTGTTTTCGGTAATGCAATTTTTTTCATTATTTTCTCTGAAGTTGCTATTTATAAGTATGTGTTTAGGTTAAATGATCATTTTTGTTTCGTTCTGTAAACTACTTACAATATTTCTCCCAAATTTCAAATAAATATATTGTTTCTTTGCATTTATTTGCAGAAAATGAAAACTGGAGAAACAGGCCAAAAAGCAATACAACAGTATTTGTACATGTATTTAGGAGTTCAAAACGTCTCGGTTACGGATGTAACCTCGGTTCCCTGATGGAGGGAACGAGACGTTGTGTCGAACCGACAGAATGGGGTTGTCTTGAGAACCTATCATCTTCTGAGTATATCGAAAAGGCCAATGAAAATTGGCGAATGAAATTTGCATGCCGGGCTCCTCCCCGGATGTCCGGGTATAAGAGGGAAGCCGGCGTGCTCATTCATTCACCTTTGGTCTGAGGAGCCTAAGCATCCTCCCCCGACCGCTGGGGTGGGCGGCCAGTGTTGTGGCATGAGGGACACAACGTCTCGTTCCCTCCATCAGGGAACCGAGGTTACATCCGTAACCGAGACGTTCCCTTTCTGTCGGTCTCTCGACGTTGTGTCGAACCGACAGAATGGGGTTCCTATGGAAAACGCCACAGCACTGAGCCGCGTCACAATCTCTGCGGAGCGACGTTGACTGGCCTGGGCGAGTCAGACGAACACGCTAGCGCGAGATATGACCTTCCAGTGGAGAGGAAGGGGGACCCAGAGCTTTCCACAAAAAGTTGGGAAGCCCCCTAACGCCGGCCGTCACGGACGGAGGCCTGATTCTCTAAAGTGCGGAGAAGCCGCCGGACGTGACGTAGGGCCACTGGGTAAGCATCATTCCCCCCTGGGGGAAAAACGCTGCAGAGGCACTACCTACCGTGAGCGTTAGTGGTGGTAAATACGTTGGGGCTAGTCTGCTCAGTGGTTCCTCTCTATCAGTGAGGAGAACATAACTACTAGGGAAACACATTACGTTGGAAGTATGTGACTCACTTGTCCTCACTCTCACATCCTAATAAACTGTCCAGAGGAGAGCAGAGGAAAGGAAGACGATTCCACGTTTTTCCCCATGAGTTCTCAACTGAGACTCGGTGGGGGTATCTGACGCTATGGCTGTTTTGTCGATTCGGCAGGGGACTTTTTCATGTGGTCCTGTAAGCAATAACGCTTGGTAAAGTAGAAGGGATATTGTTCAAGGTTCTTTAGGGGTCTTTAAGGACACTCTGCAAATGGAATTAAGACAGGCGTATTGGTCTATATCCCCATTCACAGTTGGGAGGGGAACTAGATGGCGGCTATTTTATCTCCAACATCCCAGTGGCCTGTAGGTTGAGCGTAAGCGCAAATTAGTGTTGTTTGAAGTGTTATGAACTCTTGTTTGCCCAAATGTGATGCAACCTAGGTGTACCCGAGCCGTAGAAACATCTCTAATACTTTGTATTAAATGTGTGGACCTCGACTCTAGTGTTTTGTTACAGCTTAAGCATCTTCTGTGCAAGTTCCAATATATTGGTCATGTCATGGGTGCTAGAATCAGGCTCTCGGGAGTGACTGCGTTGAGTCAGATCCGGCCGGACCTGTAACCACCTGGTAATACGGGGCAGCTGGCTATTTCGCACAGGATTGTTTTTCTGTGGCCGGGAGGACAGCCAGGGTCCGGGGGACTCTCGATCGCCCTGAACCAGGTAGTAATCCTCTCAACTCGAGAAAGTGTCTACATAAATACATCTCTTAACGCGCTCAAGCTGCAGTGTTCTTGTGGTCTTGTGGGTTTTTTATTATTATTTTAAAAGAGTTTGACCTTAGTATTTATAATGTTAGTAAAACCTTACCAGTTCTCCATCTTTTCCCACCTCTCCCTTATCTCCTTTATGACCTGTATGACCCTAAATGGAACGCAGAACTAGCTCAGAAATTACTGTAAAATATTTTGTAGCATAACGTGTAAATGTCAATGAAGAGCTGTTGTGATAAAGTACCTTAAACCCAGGCATTCCAGGAGGTCCGGGAGGACCTGGAGGACAGATGGACGGACACTACAAACAAGACAATGATGCAATCAATCTGCATGCAAAGAAAATCAAGACTGCTGACAGTTGATCCTTTTCAGCAAGATAACATTAGCTCTTCGTTTTTAAACAATGTTGTGAACTGAACTAAAGCTCATGACTTTGTGTTGATTGTGAGAAAATGTTGGGCAGACTGCCCTACATACAGCAGGGGTGAGCGGTTTGCGAGGCCAGTCAACGTCGCTCCGCAGAGATTGTGACGCGGCTCAGTGCTGTGGCGTTTTCCATAGGAACCCCATTCTGTCGGTTCGACACAACGTCGAGAGACCGACAGAAAGGGAACGTCTCGGTTACGGATGTAACCTCGGTTCCCTGATGGAGGGAACGAGACGTTGTGTCCCTCATGCCACAACACTGGCCGCCCACCCCAGCGGTCGGGGGAGGATGCTTAGGCTCCTCAGACCAAAGGTGAATGAATGAGCACGCCGGCTTCCCTCTTATACCCGGACATCCGGGGAGGAGCCCGGCATGCAAATTTCATTCGCCAATTTTCATTGGCCTTTTCGATATACTCAGAAGATGATAGGTTCTCAAGACAACCCCATTCTGTCGGTTCGACACAACGTCTCGTTCCCTCCATCAGGGAACCGAGGTTACATCCGTAACCGAGACGTTTTGAACTCCTAAATACATGTACAAATACTGTTGTATTGCTTTTTGGCCTGTTTCTCCAGTTTTCATTTTCTGCAAATAAATGCAAAGAAACAATATATTTATTTGAAATTTGGGAGAAATATTGTAAGTAGTTTACAGAACGAAACAAAAATGATCATTTAACCTAAACACATACTTATAAATAGCAACTTCAGAGAAAATAATGAAAAAAATTGCATTACCGAAAACAGTAACAATAGTGTAAAATGACTAAAAATGTTTATTTAAACATTTAAAACTGCAATGCATAACTTATTTAGATTAAAATGAACAAATGACAATTATTGAGCAAGTACATAAAAAATCGTTGTTCAAAACTGTCCTCTTACCTTACCTTACGATTCACAAAGGTAAGCTTATAATAGTAACGATTTAATAAGATGAGATGTTGGGTACAATTTTACATCATTTGACACTAACCCAGGTAAAGATAAGCATGTGAAGTAACTTGCAATTTTATATTTCTCTTTTATATTTGTCTTTTTTGTATATTAATGTATTTTGGTAAAAACCTTAATATCTACAAAATCTACTGTGACAAAATAACAAAAAAAGTCATAGGGATATCTCGTTGTGTCTGCCCTGAAGTCAGAATACCACCATTTGTTGATGCTAAATTTGACTCATCCTAAACTGAGCACCTTAGTACTTTCAAAACAAACATTCCTGATTTTTGCACAATCATGACTGTACTGTAGGTCTGACAAAAATATTCCAAACATCTCCACCAAATGTCTAATGTCCAGCACCTGACTGCTCGCTGACAAGAACCTCAGACCTCCTGACCAGAGTCTTCAGAAGTGGACAGTGTGGTCTCAAACACAGGCCTGAGGAGATGCTATTTAGAGAAGTCCCGCAGACCTTCAACAGCTGAACCATGTACTGAATGTTTCCTTTCATCTCTGCCTCATGTATGTGTTTTTCTGAGTCACATATCTCACCTGTTGTCTGAATTCATTTCCAATATATTGCCATTGATTTTAACACTACCTTATAAAATACTAGACCTAAATCTACTTTCTAAAGTGAGGTAAGATTTGGTAAAAGAAGGTTACCCATAAACATCCAGAGCACAGGAAAGTCATGTTTTTAAAAAACACACAACTGACCTTTTTAAAGAGGCCATGACAGGATTTATTGGAGTCCAGCATTTTTATTATTAGAGAACTGACAAGTAACTATGATAAAAGATTTCCCCAAAATAAAACAAACATGTAATTTGAATCACTTTCACACACATCTATGTAGCCAGCAAAACCAAGGACGTAACTTCCCTTTTTAATCATTTCTTTACGGTGAAGTTGAAACATTTGTTGCGATGGTCTGCAGCCAGCAGCGGAAGATGGTAGATTATCTCAGACTTACATTCAGTATCTTCAGCTTGGAAATTTATTGCCACATGCAATACAGAGAAAGAGGTCGACAAGTTCAGTTTGGGACTGGGAATTGGCATTTTGTCGTTAAACAAGATTAGATTTCTCTCTCCTTTCTAGGGCAAATTAAAGTGTGAAGCGAACCTGCGCCTTCAACGCGAGCACCGCTGCTTGACGTGTCTGTAACAAGTAAAGCGTAGACCACAGCTCCAACATGACAAATCATTTCTGACTGCCAGCACAGGCTGTTCATATGTTCAGTATGTGTGTTTGGGAGGGTTATCGCTGTCACACAGTGATATTTACTTTTATTGATCCGGAAATGCCAGATAGACGGTACAGAAGGTTTCATCGGATGTTTACTGGAAGTTAAGTTTGGGCCACAAAAGCGCGCATGCGCAGTAACGTTTTTCTATGTTGTTGCTTTGAAACCGTGTATAACCGTAGTTTAGATACTTAAATTGAATTGGCTAAGCCAACAGCACTGCTTGTGGCGTTTTAGGCTATGAGCTCTTCAGCAAAATGCAATAACTGATCTCCTTTGACAATTTTTTGGAGCTATTTTGGTTCGCGAATCAAAATGACAGATAACACTGTAAAGATGTGAAGATGTGTTTTTTGGTTAGCAAACCATTACGGGTTCATCGTTTTGCTACACCGCTGTGTTATTTCTAGGCATGATGCAAGAAAACGATGAAACATCTGTCCAGAGGCTTTGAAACTCCATCGCTTTTGATGTTTGACAATACATTTCTGCTGCAACATCCGCTGAGTGACAATGTTTGTATGACTGGGCTGTAGTTGTTCTGCTTTGATACTCTAAAAGCCACAAATCCATAAATACATGACATGGATGTCAGCATTCCAGAATTGCTGTTTAGAAAAGAACATCTTGTGGATACGTCTCTCAGTACCAAACTCAAAGTTAAAAGTGATGATGCCACTATGGTAAATTGAGGTAAACAGCAACAGTGTTTTCTCTGACCATTGTTTACATTTGCAAACACAGAATCAAAGTTCGCACTGAAGAAAAAGCACATTATAACTTGACTTGGAAAACCTCCTGTCCTTAATCTATCCTGTCTCACCACAACCGCAGTATAAAACAACACAGCAGATCCTCGGCCACCATGAGAAACATTTGCTACGCAGGCTGACTGATGCGAAGTGGTTGAAAGCTTCGCCTCGGTCTGCTGTTTCATCTCCAAACTCGCGCTGACAGTTCGCTCATTACTCAATGTGCACAAACTTTTGTCCGTCGTGGCATAGAAACTCTGTCTTTATAATGTAAACTTGAGTGTTTGTGACAAAACTGAACGTGTTTGGACCAGTTCTTCTCTGTCCTCCAAATAAAATAGAAACAGGCCCTTCGGTTTCTCAAAAACGCTGGTACAAAGTGAAGTAATAGACTCTTATGTGGAGGAAATACCGTAACCGACACCTTTTCCTGCGTGTGGGGGAAAATGAAGTGATTCCTGAACAATGACCTGTCAGATTAAATGTGTCACTCATCCGTCATTCTCACAGGGAACCGAGCCCTCTGCATTTCTATACCCACTAACCTATTCTTCTCACTTGTGAGGGCCAACAAAGGTTCCTCAATTTTCCGCCACTTCGGGCGACAAAGTGGAAATGTTCAAAAGCAGAGGTGGGGCAAGGAGGGGTCTGTCACACAGGACAGGCCTTTGTGTGAGCCGATTGCTTATAACACAATTAACAACAGAACAGCAAGAGCAGAGAGATAGAGAGATTGTGTGTGTCAGCTTCAATAGGGTACTGATCTTACAGGCACCAGAATATGATACAAGACACCTTTGTTTAGTCACAGAAGGGTGTGCTAATTCACAGTTAAATTCATGCCAAAAGACGTGCTAACCCTTTCTTGGTTGTACGGTAATGTGGCACACACATCTACACTGTAAAACAATTCCCTGTTAAATTACAGTAAACAACTGGCAGCTATATTTGCCAGCACATAGCTGTAATTTTACAACATACCTACTGTAATCTGCAACAACAGTTTATTACTGTAAAAGACATTATAATTTGCACAATATAATACTGTTATTTTAGTGTTCCTGCTGTGATTTCCATTAATTGTTTATTACCAGAGGTGGGACCAAGTCATTGGTTTCAAGTCCCAATCAAGTCCCAAGTCAAGAGAGGCGAGTCCAAGTCAGGTTGCAAGTCCTGAATGTTAATGGAACTGAATCAATATCACTTTTGTGCTCACAAAAATCACCATTATTGTGATCAGTGTTTGCTTTAGTTGGGCTCCTGATCCTCGGCTTCAGTAAAGTTACTTATTCAGTGGTGTAATAGTGTTTCAGAAAGAACGCTTGTGCACTAAGACAGAAATGCTCAGAACAATTGGCACCCTTCAGGTTCACCTTAATTTCTTAACGTGGCATGATTCAACAAGGTGCTGAAAGCATTCTTTAGAAATGTTGGCCCATATTGATAGGATAGCATCTTGCAGTTGATGGAGATTTGTGGGATGCACATCCAGGGCACGAAGCTCCCGTTCCAACACCATCCCAAAGATGTTCTATCGGGTTGAGATCTGGTGACTGTGGGGGCCATTCTAGTACAGTGAACTCATTGTCATGTTCAAGAAACCAATTTGAAATGATTCGAGCTTTGTGACATGGTGCATTATCCTGCTGGAAGTAGCCATTAGAGGATGGGTACATGGTGGTCATAAAGGGATGGACATGGTCAGAAACAATGCTCAGGTAGGCCGTGGCATTTTAAACGATGCCCAATTGGCACTAAGGGGCCTAAAGTGTGGCCAAGAAAACATCCCCCACACCATTACACCACCACCACCAGCCTGCACATGGTAACAAGGCATGATGGATCCATGTTCTCATTCTGTTTACGCCAAATTCTGACTCTACCATTTGAATGTCTCAACAGAAATCGAGACTCATCAGACCAGGCAACATTTTTCCAGTCTTCAACTGTCCAATTTTTGAGCTCGTGCAAATTGTAGCCTCTTTTTCCTATTTGTAGTGGAGATGAGTGGTACCCGGTGGGGTCTTCTGCTGTTGTAGCCCATCTGCTCAAGGT
The DNA here is from genome assembly GCF_024868665.1 of Triplophysa rosa. Lineage (NCBI taxonomy): Eukaryota > Metazoa > Chordata > Actinopteri > Cypriniformes > Nemacheilidae > Triplophysa > Triplophysa rosa. The sequence goes on along the minus strand of NC_079897.1, from coordinate 16,639,466 downwards.
TGTGCGTTTGCTACAAATGCTTTGCTGCATACCTCGGTTGTAACGAGTGGTTATTTCAGTCAAAGTTGCTCTTCTATCAGCTTGAATCAGTCGGCCCATTCTCCTCTGACCTCTAGCATCAACAAGGCATTTTCGCCCACAGGACTGCCGCATACTGGATGTTTTTCCCTTTTCACACCATTCTTTGTAAACCCTAGAAATGGTTGTGCGTGAAAATCCCAGTAACTGAGCAGATTGTGAAATACTCAGACCGGCCCGTCTGGCACCAACAACCATGCCACGCTCAAAATTGCTTAAATCACCTTTCTTTCCCATTCTGACATTCAGTTTGGAGTTCAGGAGATTGTCTTGACCAGGACCACACCCCTAAATGCATTGAAGCAACTGCCATGTGATTGGTTGATTAGATAATTGCATTAATGAGAAATTGAACAGGTGTTCCTAATAATCCTTTAGGTGAGTGTATGACGTTTATCATAAAAAAGTAATAATACTGATTAATTGATGACTAGTTTGAGTGCTCTGAATTGTAAATGCCTATGAACTAGGGCTGAAACGATTCCTCGAGTAACTCGAGTTATTCGAATACAAAAAATCACCGAGGCAATTTTTGTTGCCTCGAAGCCTCGTTTAATCCATTTAACTACAGTACACACGGAGCACTGCGTTTCCTCACGGACCGTTATTACTGACGCACAGCCCGCTAAACTCTATTCATGTTTCAGGGCTCTCAAGTCTCACGCATTCACCGCCAGACACAAGCATTTTAGTCTGTTCACACGCATGTCTCATGCTGATAAATAAGTGATCGCTTATTGAAATGGTGAACTGCTATTTTACTTGGTTTTAGTCTATTTTGCGAGTGAAACTTGTTTTCCGGCTGCATTGAGTCCATCAAACTACATGCGGACGCCGAATCATGTTATTTACACATGTCATCTGGCTGGTCTGCGTGTCTGAGTGAATGAACTGCACAGTTTAACGTGCTACACGCGTGATGCTCATGAATTTGTCTGCGTCTGTACTGAATGAGCACATGAACTTAATCTCCAGAGTTGCTCTCTTAAGAGTTTATTTCAGAATATTTTACTGAGTGAAGCTACCGCCCTAAAAAATAAGCGTCTTCCGACGACCTGCCAAAATAAAAGTCAAATTAACTCGGTATTTTTATGTGGACAAATATATTACTATTTAATAGTAAAAAAAGAAACTAAAACTAATTTAGATAAACTAAATGCATCATGCATAAGCTGAAGTTAGTTGTTTACCTTTGAAATTATTCTTTCTATTTTTATTAATGTTTCTTATTTATACATTTGTATTAGGCCTATATTGCATTTGAATGTAATATGGCAATGGAATGTAGTAAATGGGTTTAGTTTTCACAGATATGAATTCGTGCAATTTCAGCAATAAATATGTACATTTTTCTAAAAAGGAAACAAATTAGTTGTTCATTTTAAGAGACCTGTCTTATTTTCTCTTGTATATTTAGTATTGCTCTTTAATAAAGAAAACATACTTATTATCCGAATACCCGATTAATCGATGGAAAATCAGTAGAATACTCGATTACTAAAATAATCGATAGCTGCAGCCCTACTATGAACTTCGACAAAATAAACCGAAACATATTGCTGACACACTTAGACATCAACACTCATCACACAAACCTCAACAATGGTGACCATTATCAAAGTAATTCAGAAAAACAGATAAATCAACTGCAATGCATGCTGGGAGTCATGAATGATTTTTGTACTATGACGTTACCCAGCATGCATTGCAGCATGAATTTTTCTTTTGTTGATTGTCACCATTGTTGAGATTCATACACTGATTCTTCATGTGTTCGTGTGTCTGAGTAGTTAAGCTGTTTTAACAGTTTGTGATTATATTTGTTCATTCCTAAATAAATTCACAGTGTTTTATAAGCTCATACTCCTGTAGCAGAGAACTGACATTGACAGTGAACAAGAGAAGACAAACTTTAAAATGATTTTATCATTAAACAGAAGTGAGCCTCTGTCTAAGCTTGCTTTGACCCAATGATTGTATTTTAATACAGCTACAACAGCCAAAGAAAACTAATTTAACATTAAAATAAAAGAGTCAAAAGCCCAACTAAAGCAAACACTGATCACAATAATGGTGATTTTTGTGGGCACAAAAGTGATATTGATTCAGTGCCATTAACATTCAGGACTTGCAACCTGACTTGGACTCTCTTGACTTGGGACTTGATTGGGACTTGAAACCAATGACTTGGTCCCACCTCTGGTAATAAACAATTAATGGAAATCACAGCAGGAACACTAAAATAACAGTATTATATTGTGCAAATTATAATGTCTTTTACAGTAATAAACTGTTGTTGCAGATTACAGTAGGTATGCTGTAAAATTACAGCTATGTGCTGGCAAATATAGCTGTCAGTTGTTTACTGTAATTTAACAGGGAATTTTTTTACAGTGTACTATGACCATGTTCATTTTTAGAGGATGTTAAACCAAAAAATTAAAATGCTGTATAAGTTACTCTGACAATGGAAGTCATATTTCTTCAAAATATTTTATTTTGTGTTCTGCAGAAGAAAGAAAGTCATACAGGTTTGCAGTGACTTGAGGATGTGTAAATGACAAAATAATTTTCATTTTGAGAAAACCACTGGCTGAGCCAATGATGCTGAACACAATTTCTAAAATGAAAAAATACTCACACAATCCAACATTTGTAAGTTGTATCGAGGCTGTAAAGTGTACATTTGTGGCAAAACTCAACCCATTTTACATCAGACCTAAAAACAGCAGCTTGGCCTTCGATTCTTCCAATTCTGATAAACGGACACCCGGTTTGTGAGTAATGTTAACAATGTAGCATTCTGTCCCATCTGCTTACATCATTGCCTGTTTTCTGTCAATTATTCCGGGTCATGTCTTGATAGCGAGGCCTTTAGAAAAAGATCATCACTCAAAAATGGGTATTTTCTTCAGTTACGTTTTGCTTACACATTAACAAGAGAGGAAAAGAAAATTTCTCTTTCACATATGCACATATATAAATAATCACATATATTGCACAGCAATGACCCCCAATGTTTTTGATTCAGTTAGACTAGATCTTGATTTCTTCCAAAACCAACCAATTTATTCAGGTATGCAACTTCGTTGTCAACGAATTATGGAGATTTGGCATAAGACCTTTGTGCAAACAGTTGTTTGAACATTTTACACATTTATGTTGTTTGGTTCCATAAGACGTAGCGTGAACAGGTCTGTAGTGTTTTAAGTCTAGCCAAGCCATTGAGAGGTGATGCCTAATGTCTAAAGCAATGGCAAATATTCCAATACTGTCCTTCTGCCAAGCCCCCTGGGCTAAGAAGTAGTTTGGCTTGACAATGAGGCAACAGGAAATCAATAGTACTCTCCAATTGCCTAAAGAAACCCATTGTTGCTCCCTAAGCCAGGTGTGGTTAACAGAGATCAACCTTCCAACTTCGGACATTCATCATACTGTACATGTGGCATTCATGATGTTTCAGCTCTCTGATAAAGAATGTTCACTCATGAATTCAAAAATTCAGGAATTTTCTAAATATATAATCACCTCTGTGCCTGATGGGAATCAACAAGACTTACAAAAGAGTACAACTTGGACAGCTACTCATTTTAGCGGTTGACTAACTATATGACCTTTCAAGAAAGGTAAGAAAGTAAATTGCTCAAAGGTGATGTCTGAGAAAGAGAATCAAAAGTGAAATGGTTTAAAGAACAGAAGATTCGTCTCCCATCCCAAAGTCACTGAGGCCTCTCCAGACATATCCACCCATATGTCCTGCTAGTGCTACCAACTGCACAAAGCTATTTTTGCTTGTCTATAGCTTTCTAACTGCCTCTGCAGTCACCACAGAACCTCTAATGCAGAATCATTTTTACATTATTAATGCAACAGAAGGTCCGTCTTCCTTTAAGAGGGTTGTCACATCAGCAGAGAATGGAATTGCTGGGAAACATAAATTCGATTCAACAGGTGGGGGATCTCCAATTCCTTTAGTAATCCAAGTCATCCACTTTGAGATAATTGTGGAAAATTCAATTTCAAATGTCAGTATAATTAAGGCTAATCTGGCATCAGTGAGTGATTTTAGCTTGGTGAACAGCCAAGGATAAAATGCATACACCTGTGAATTCCCAAATAGGAATAGTTTCTGATCATCTGTAATACAGCAGAGACATTTAAAGAACAAATAACACATTGTTTCAATAAAAAATAGAAGTTGCTCTGTCATAGCTCAGAATATTTCTCTGTTGTTGTTTTATTTAAGTATCAACTTACTCTCAGATGTTTCTCCTAAAACTGCTAAAGAGAAATAAAAATAGAAACAAATGAGACGATTGTTCAAAAACATCACGAGTATGGAGGGGTAAAAATACATAAATAATAGGGCTGTCAAACAATTATTTGCGATTAATCCCATCCGTAATAAAAGTTTGTGTTTACATAATATATGACTGTATACTGTGCATAATAATTTTGTATTTATAAACACAATTCCACAAGTCTTTTGCACTGCGCTCTTGTTCTTCCTTTTATTGTTGTGGCGCGTTAATCTACAAAATTCTTCCTCATACAAAATGATTCGCAATACGATACAAACATGTTACATTTTATTCCAAATTAACAAATTAACAGATGTTTCGGCTAATGCCAGCTAAAGCTTTCCTGTAGTTCAGTGGTAAGAGCATTGCGTTAACAACGCAGGGTTGTGGGTTCGATCCCAGGGGATTGCACATACCTATGTATAAATGTATAGGATAATGCAATGTAAGTCGCTTTGGATAAGAAGCGTCTGCCAAATGCGTGAATGTGAAATGTAATGCCTTCTTCAGTGTGTTTGACACTGTGTATATGTGTATTTATAAACACATACATGCATATAGTTAAGAAAAATATAAAAATTAATTGATTAAATGATTGGTATATATAAATAAATACATGTAAATATTTCCTAAATATGTTTACATGTACAGTATGTGTTTATAAATACAAAATGAATATGCACAGTACACAGACATATATCATGTAAACACAAGCTTTTATTCCGGATGCAATTAATTATGATTAATCGTTTGACAGCCCTAATAAATAATTTGATTGCAGAAAAATAATACATAAATATTAATCAGGTAAAATAATCTGGATTTGTGTAAATTTGATGAGAAATTTGATGAGAGTTCTTATTCAATCCTCCAGCAATACTGACTCTCCATTTAATCTCATTGATGTCTAATAGAAATCGCTGAGATATTAAAGAGATCTTATTTGTGATATTTTTTCTTACGGGACGTTATAAAAAGCCATGTTTGGAATGACATTTTGGAATCAACTATGTATCATTTTAAAGCTAAATCCTTTAATCTATCCATTTGTTTCATTTTTAAAACTTCCTTTGGATCCTGTTATTAAACTGATTCAATAGATCATTTATATACATTTATAATGTTATTGCTAAACTACCTACAATTAGCCCTCATGACATACATTATGGCACATTACCAAAGCAGCAGATCAAACTTCAGGCACAAAGAGAGGCATTCATTATAATGAGCTAATTGGACATTCATCAAGTACTGTCTGGGAAACAGCCCGAGTCTGTGAAGACCCCAGTGGCCACAGCAGAGCCTGTGAAAACCCCGCTTTTTTCTTTCGACTGGAAATTAGGCTTGAACTTCAAGCTCTCTTTTTGTTTCCATTGTCTTTTGTCGGTCAGGGTTGACCAAACAAGAATTACAATCAGTGCTAAGAAGGCTAAGAGGTCTAGTGAGAAGATACTGAGTCTAAATCGACGGCGAGCAAGAGAAAAAAAACTGCCTGTGAGGAAAAGGAAGGGAAAAAGAAACCGTGAGATGGGATTGAGACCTGTGAGACAAGCACCAAGCACAAGCATCGTGAGTCAGGTTACTGCGAGACGCGCAGATAAAAATACCTCCACAGATGAACATGTAGACAGTTTTAATCTTTTCCTCTTTAAGCTGCGAGAGACGCAGAGGGTGTTGCAATGGAAACCAGATGGTTTGGTAGAGATGCTGTGAATGTGTCTGGACAAATGTGTCTTGTGTGTGTGTGCGGATAGGCTGTACCGTGTCATGTGTCTGTCATCATTTAACTGTTTGTAAGACTCTGCTTCCCAGACTGGTGTCCCTGAAAGGACATAATCCATCCATTGTTACACATGTTAAAAGTCTGTGTGGTCATCATCCGAGCGCTGAAACTTTTCAAGACATTTCATAACTTTCAAGAGTTACAGACGGGTCAGTGTACGACCAAAAAATGCAAGTAACCTGTATCAAGAAATCTTTTTTTCAATTCATGCATCCATTTGGAATCACATAAAAATGTAAAATGATCACCAATAGAGTGTAAAAAGCAGCTTTGTAAGACTATACGGTCAAAACGGTTGGCTAATAACATGTGCCATCATACCATTCCATCATACCTGTATACTACTTAATTACAGGAAGCAATCACACAAACGCTGCTTCCTGTAAAGTCAACAACGAAACTGAAAGGTAAGTATAAATGGATAAGAAAATGATTCACATCTTATTTTTTGATACAGTCTACTGAGAGAAATAGATGAACAGGGCTAAGACTTATATGGTGACTAATGTGGCCTGGGTCCTGGAAAATTTATACTTGAATACAGATTCTGCAGGTCCTGTCACAATCCAGCACCCCAAACACAAACTCAACACTCAATGGACAGCACACTCAATGGAAAATCCGGGAAAACAGCTTTGAAAATTAAAACAGTAAAGGAAAAACACACAGAACAATGCAGAGAAATGAAAGGAACAGTTCAACCAAATGAATATTCTGTCATCATTTATCCTTAGGTCATACCAAAACCGAATGACTTTCTTCCATGAATCACGAAACAATAAAACTAAAAAGTCTTCTAAGGTCATATGATAGCTTTGTGTGAGGAACAGACTGAAATTTTTGTTATACTTCACAACAATCGTCTCCTTTAGATATGCTCCACTGTGACTGCATGACATGAGGTTGAGTATACCGTTGCTGGCCTTCTGATACCTTGGATTTCCAAATTCGCTGTTTTTCGGGATATGGAAAAAACACTGTACTTTTTAAATGTTTGCATACTGTGTTGTCAAAGTTGACCAGCACTTTTTACATTTTTTTATTGGTTAGACATTTGCAAATGCAATACCCAGTAACAAATATAAAGGGTGACTAATAATAATGATTTATGGCAAAAAAATAAAAATCACAAAAAATGGAGATACAAGGTTTCAGAAGGACAGCAGCAATATGAAAAATAATAATATATGTCAGAATTTTCTTTTTAAAAAGCACTTAGTGTAATGACACCATGAAACACTTCTCTGTTTCCTTTCCCGGCAGTTTTACTGTGCACAATGTGTAAATGTGCACAGTTTAGATCTCCAGATTGTCTTGCTTTTTCCGGCCCTAATATTGTTTACAGCTTGGATAACTGCAGGTCAAACAGGGGCAAGTGCAAGGAGCCAGATAATGTTTCCATAACAGCTCATTTAATAGACACAAATCTCTGTAAGCGTTTGACATCATTGGGTAAGGCTGCTGCGGTTCATCTTACCTAGGCAAGTAATGTCACACCTACAGAAGTTCAGAGAGAGCTCATTGTGATGATGATACATGGACATGTACAAACATTGGCTGGTTTATGTGTTTTAATTTCATATGGGAGGCTTCACATTACTCCATGTTTTTTGGTAATGTCCAAAAACAGTGAATGATGAACTGATGAACAGAAAACATACAGTACCAGTCAAAGGTTTGGAAACGCTTGAAGGAAATGTTTCTTATGATCTTAAACATCTTTTAATGTCAAGGTTTTAATGTTAAAGGTCCAGTGAGTAATTTTTTGGAGGATCTATTGATAGAAATGCAATATGATATACATAACTATGTCTTCAGCGGTGTATAAAGACCTTACATAACAAAGCGTTGTTTTTATTTCCTTAGAATGAGCTATTTCTATCTACGTACACCGCAGGTCCCCTTGCATGGAATTCGCCATGTTTTTTCAAAAGCTCTACAGATCGCGTTTTGTAAATACGTTATCTCCTTCGGCAAAGAAGTGAAAACATAACCACATCTTTGTCCTGTGAGAGACACCGTATTGCTTCAAAAGGGAGGGGTGAAGGGTGGAGTGAGCTGTTGGAGCTTTAGTGATTAATATGATAAAAATAGCTTTTTAATTATTGTAATATTAAACAGAGAGATATATACCCAGCTGTCATGGACGTTCACACTATAACGATAAACGATAACTAAGTTATAACTTTTAAAAATCATTAAGGAGAATAGCGGAGTTCACTTCACAACTATCCCAATACAGATACGAGACATGATATTGTTGGAATAATAAATGTATTAATTACAGACGGAAGCCTTTGGGAAGTGGTGTTTTAAGGTGGAGTGTAATACTTATTGATATATTACTTACATATTACAAGTATGAGCAACCTGGCAAGATATGCTTTGCGTCCCTGTGATGTGATGAGCCCACCTTCAGCCTTCAGAGAGCAGCATTTGCAGTGACATTTTAAAGGAAAGACGTTTTCAACAATGAAGTCATAAAGCAACAGCTGTACTGTGTTTGTTGTATTTAACACAGATAAAGATTACGACACTGATGGACTGTTATTCTTTTCTGTACTTAACTAATATTTAAAAGTTTACTTTCGTTTCACAAAGAAGGATCACGGGCGACCAAAACTATGCCCAGGGTAACACTCTCGTTAAAATTGTCATTACAAATTTCGGAGTAAATATAAACACTTAATACTCCACATTTAGGTTAGCTATAGGCCTACATCCATTTGTTTGACAGTAGTAGCCTACTGCATTGCGTTAGTTTAGAATTAACGCAACGTTATCTTCTGCTCGCAAATCTAGGTATAATCCATTGTATACAGTTTTCTCAAATCCTGAATGTATCCCTCGATTGCATATTGCAGAATTTTCTGTCTGAAATCAGCGTGTCATTTTTCCAGAAATTCTTCACTATTTCCCCAGACAGTACACACATTTACACTGGGAGCGCATGGCTAAAACCAAAAGCTTGTCGGACATAACAACTGGAATGAAGGGGGGCGGGGTTTTGCAAAGGGTCAATTGTGCCAACATAGCAATTTATTTCATTATAGAAAACATTTTATTTAAAAAAATATTTTTGATGACTTTGACCAAATAAAGAAGAAAAAGCAGCCAAAAAGAGCCCTGAATAGAATGGACCTCAAGAAGCTGACTTATAAAATGCCAATTTCGCAAATTCTAGTCAACATTGTTTTGATTTATTTTAGCTGCTATTCCACAGTTTCGATGAGTTTACTATTATTCTAACAGTTGGAAAAAATCTAAATACAGAATGAGTGTTTTCAAACTTTTGACTGGTACTGTACATTTTTTACATAATAATAATAAAAAACTGGTAAAAACATGAGTAATTTGCAATAACTTTCCAAGTAATGCAATATGCAATTTGTGATACAATGTTGCTTAAAGTATTGTTTGTAAATGAAAATTATGTAGTAAACACACTTTTACATTCTTTCTGGTAAAAAAAGTATCACTACAACATGTACATTTGCAATATTTCAACGTATTGCGCAGCTCTACAATGTAAAAACGATATCAATTAAAGTGATTTCGTTTACTAGCTTTAAATTGTATTCGTTGTAAATGTATTAGCATTATATCTATCTAGACATTTACATCAACCGTTGCAAAACCCACGCGTCTAACAGATTACAGTAACACCAACAGCAGCACCATATTGTCATGATTCTGCCGCTTTTTGTCATGTTTTTAATGGTCTAGTGGCGGGATCATGGCAGAACCCCATGTTTCATGTGGAGGGAGAGTTTTGGCCCTGTTGGCCTTCCATACCCTCTCTCTCCGGTCGGGTCTCTGTTCCCGCCATTTCGTTGCCTCATTATTGCTTGTAATGATTTCATGCCCAACACCTGTTCCGTCTTGATTTGTCCCCTTATTTAATGCCCCTGTGTCCTCTGTCTTGTGCTGAATCATGGTCGTGTGTGTGTCATTTGTCTGGTGAGTTCCTGTTCTGTGTCTAGTCTAGTCTAGTCTAGTCTAGTCTAGTCTAGTCTAGTTTATTGTAGTAATTGTTAAATATTATCTCCAGTCTGGTCAGTGTACTTAGTCTTAGTCCTGTCTTGTCACATATAGAATAAGATGCTTTGTGGTTTATGTAGCGCTGTTTAAATTACCCAACCATATCCTGTACCTTATACAAAAGCCATACCTAATTTAGTGATTTGCCCCAAACCCAAGTACACAATCCCAACTTCCCTTAATTTTTATGTCTACAATTTGACCAAACCACAATGTGCTTTTAAATGCTGTTGGGCGACAGGGCTATTGAGATCAGTAGTGAAAATTTACCTCACCTCTCTCAATCAGGGAGTGGCTCAAGGTTCTGCTTTATAATGTCCCCAGTATCGTGGAGTGAGACCATTACCTCAGATTTATTACACATTTAAAAATGCATTATACTTACATTTGCAGCGAGAGCTAATAGCAATAAATGGTACTGGTTTTATTGGGACCACACGCTGGCATCATTAAGTTTAATCAAGAGTCTTGACATTATACGGCCCAGACACGCTGATTATAGCAAATCACTGTCAATATCTACACCAGTCCTGCACACTTTAATAAACCATTAGCCCATCCAGCACCAGAAACCCAACTTTCCATCGGCCAAAATGAGCATCTACTCAGCCGCCAAATGTTTGTATGAGCAAATAACTATGATTAAGATGTCTGAATTTTGGCCTGTCGGAAAGCCACGGTTTACTCTTAGGCAGCTCTGGGAGTTTCTGAGCTCTGAAAATTAGCCATCTGATAATTGGAGATTGCTGCTTTTCGCGACTGCTGCAGCCACTGTGAGCTATGTTGTGTATGTTACCGCACCGCTAAATAGCACAGCCATCCACCGCTGAGGTTCTCCACAAACGCACTAAATGACGGGCGTTACACGCAGGGCCCTAAAAGACTCATCATTCATGTTTATGCCTAACATGAATAAAGTGGCTATTTAGATGCTGCTTTTTCTGATGTTTAACACTTGGAACATTAAACCACAGGATTCAGGAAGTCCTGTTTGAATTTGGAAGATCATAGGGCTGCAGTTTTAAGAAAAGGTAAACACTTTCATCAGCTGTGAACAGAGAGAGAAAACGAGAGAGACACAGAAAGAGAGAGAGGAAACAAAAAGTCAATCTATCTCTCTAATGGACTACCAAGATACTAAATGTCACTTTTTTTATTCATCATAAAACAGATTGTTTGTGTTTTTCGTTAGTTCCATCATTTTGAAGTTCCTAATGTTCTTATTACAATTAAAAAGTAATGTTTTGTGTTGAGGTAAAATAAAAGCTCCACAGAATGCATTGAGGTAAAATCATACAAAAGGTGATAAAAATGAATAGAAAAAATATTAAATAATTGATTATAAATAAAAATTTCAGTCAAAACTGAAATATAAACTATTTTACCCAATATCTATGTGTACTATGTAGTTTTATTAGAGTATTGTGACATTGCAATGCATTGCAACATGCTCACATTACAAATGCTTAAGTTATATTCTGACCTTAAAGGGACAGTTCACCCAAAAATAAAAATTCTTTCATCATTTACTTAACTTGTATGAATTTATATTGCCTGCAGAACATAAAAGAAGATATTCTGAAGAATGTTGGTAACTGAACAACATTGACCCCCTATTGACTTCCATTGTATGGACACAAAACCACTGAGACATTTCTCAAAATATCTTATTTTGTGTTCCGCTGAATAAAGAGTCATATACAGGTTTTAAATGTCATACGGGTGAATAAATGATGACAGACTTGAAGACAGTCTTACTGTATTTGTTGTGCAAAATGCTTACTTGAGATGAGGCGTCTTGCTAGGTTGTGAGACAAAGCTAAAGAAACAAACGAGACGGGGCCACAGGAAGCCAGACACTGAAGCTGCTAACTCACTTATAATATCTCAAAGTCAACTTGCGAGCAGACCTTTTACTCAATTTATTGGTGTGATGAGTATATTCGTTCTTATACGCTGCCTTGACTGTTACGTAATCACTAATTGGAAGAACATCCACCCTGGACACCTTCTTTAAACCAGATCAGCTTCCAATTCACACAAGGAGAGTAAATACGGATGCCAGGAACATATTTCCACAGCACCACAGGCCTAAAACCTAATTATTCCTTCAAATTTGCATTTAAAATGACATTTCTCAGAACCAGTCTATAATGTATTCCTAGCTAAAAATATAAAAGTCACTGGCATGAAATTTCTGTTACCTAGCAGCCATTAGATCAACAATATACACTTAATAAAATGGACAGTGAAAATATTCAGGTCATTGTGACTGTACCGCGGACAGCGGTAGCCAAACGCTTCTCAGTCATTTTATATGGATACATAAAATATAAATAAAGCATTATAAAATACACCAAGATATGGTGATCACATCTCGTGGGGGTTTATTTTGAGATAATGATAGCCGGCTGTATATTATCCTGCTTAGTATGTCAAAAAAAGAAATAAAAGCACATGAATTATTGATTTGAGTCGAAATTATATTTACTATGTGGAAAAAAGAGACCGCAGAGTTATGAAGCTATGATAGTGAAGCAGCGGTTTCCAGGAACACCATAAACGAACGTCACATAAACAGCTAAATGCTTAATATTCAAAGTATGTGACCTCAGAATGCCACAAGCGACCAATCAGTATCAAGTATTCCTGCTATATAATGAATCAGGTTTAAAGGCACAAGTGCAACAAGTTTTCCTAATGAGCCCAGACAAGTGCAGTAAAATAGTTGTCATGGCTTTGTGTCATCAGCCCTGTTGACATTTCAGTCGGATGAGTTGATCTATAGCGGTGTTGAGCTTTGCTATGAATAGACACAGCACAGTGTGTCTGAATTTGTTCCTTTCATCAAGCTTGAGATGAAGGATGTGTGATCAAAAGCAGAACCAGAAACGCTGCAAAGATATCATACAAACTCCATGCGGCCAATGTTTATGGTACCCAGCGCGTATCTGCGCCACAGTCATAAACATGTAAACCAAGAAACACTTTAAGCTTGAAGAAAAGCAGCTGTCATTTCGGGTTACCCGCTTAGAGAAAGAGAGAAAGGGAGAGAGAAACACAGAAGTTCCACCTTTGACCCACATAGGCCTTCAATCATACAAACACACAGCTGGTCAGAAAAGCAATCTCATCATCGTTATAAGGAATGTGGGTCTTGTTTAGGACAGGTCCCGGGACAGACCGAAGATAGAGTAGCAGGAAACATTGGACGAGCTGCAGAGACCCAAAGCAACATCTGCAGAGGATAGTGGCGCTCTTATCATCCTCTTCTTTCCATAAGGGCATAAATCACAGATAAACTGGCTATGGAACATTGAATCCACAGAGACAAACAGCACAGTCACTTAAAGTATGTTATCAAGAAAGAAATCAGTGGCATGTTTTGAAGGAGACGTTCAGTTAGGTGAAGCTTCTGGGACAGGTTTGTTACTAAGCTACTGCCCTCTTTCATGGCTCGAAAAGTTCGAGAGACTTCCAACAAAAGATTAAAACACAGGGAAATACGGGCAGGAGTCTGGTTTAAAACATCTAAACAGATCTTCTCGGAAGTTTAATCTTTTTTGGACTAAAAAACCCCTAGCAAAATATATTTTTAAAGGGATACTTTACCCCAAAATTTACCTAAATATTTTTTTCATGAATTACTCCCTCTCAAGTTGTTCCAAATCTGTATAAACTGCTTTGTTCGATTGAACCGAAAGAAAGATATTTGGAAGAATGTTAGCAACTGACAGTTTTGGAACATCATTGACTACCATAGTAGGAAAAAAATTAATGGTTGTCAAACCATTACCCAGAACTCTTTGCTTTCCTAAATTCCTCAAAATATCTTCTTTTGTGTTCAACAGAACAAAAAAATACAATAATTTTTCTTACTATGGTAGTCAATGGTGCCTCAAAGCCAAAGTCAATGGTGCCTTTCAGTTGCTAGCATTCTTCCAAATATCTATCTTCGTGTTCAACCTAACAAAGAACTTTATACAAGTTTGGACAAGTTAAATCGATTTTCATTTTCGGGTGAACTATCCCTTTAAAAGTTTCTGTGAGATCGGTAAAAAAAGACTTAACCTGACAGAGCGAGATAACTCCACTTGGGTCAATTTCGTCCCTGGTACCCTTAAATAACACTTTTGCGAAAAGTACAAATTAAAACCTGACAGTTCTAAAGCTAATGGCTTTAGCAGGCTTATGGTTAAATTTTCCCCTGCCATCTGAAGAAGGAAAACAGCACGAGCCATGTGTGCTTGGCCACGGCGCAGCACACCGCAAAGTTCATGCCGCTCGCTACAGGCAGACACTTGTCTTGAAAACTGACTACAAGCTCCTGTAGACAATGGCAGTGAATCACCTTGGCCTCGTGTGGCCAGACACTTGGCACGAAGTCTGGTCCACATTGCAGTTTATTTCAGCCAAGAACCGCCCATCTGAATGACATGCAAAGCAACCAACCACAGTTCACTCTTTTTTCATCCAACCTTACTTCAAGCAATTGCATAAAACCAACCTTGTTCACTCTGAAACTTATGAACTGGTAAAACTTTTGGCATTTTTATGGACAATATGCATCAGACACTCCATTACCAAGCTGTCTGTGGCTTATAAAATGAGTCACCAACGTAATACAAACCTCTCTGGTGATCTCCAAGCATACTTTACCAACAGAGAAACTATAAGATTTTTATACGCTTCATGGGATTTGAGGGTGCTGTCTGCTACACTTAATCCTGTGTGATACAAAGATAACCACCACTATCCTGCGTCCACACAATGACACAGATGTTAATCTGGGATAAGGCTTATGGTGTTAATGAAGCCTGATTCTGTCAACAGGGCTTAAGGGCATGAGCTAAAGAATGGGACTGCTAGAAATAGACTGATATTTTACAATCTAATGTAAATCCAAACATGCTGTAAGCCCAAACATGCAATACATGCCATATATTTTATGCATTATGTTTAGGGTTAGTTATAAGTCACAGTGAGTACACAGTATGTACACGTAGACTTCTGGAAAATGCACCTTGGTCCATTTGCGTAATTGTTTATAAAACCCAGGTCATAAATTAAGATGGCCTATTTAGCCACAATAAATGCAATGTTAAATGTTTTCAAACCAAATATGCCCGACACAAGGCAAGACATGTGTTGGCGTGCATCTCAACCAGCGCTCTGGCATTCATATAAAGTTGCTGAACAAGCTGTTTTGTATTGATTGAGAAATCAAGCATGGAACATACTCAAACAACACCGTAAACCCAGGAGGGCCTATTAGCAACAGAAAAACTTTACCACACAGTAAAAGTCTAGCAAGGGTCTCGGTATATTCTCACATCCGTCAATTCAACGAGCAACAAATGGGAAAATAATTCCTGAACTATTTATTACAAGCTGAAGGTCCTGCGTGAGCCAGAACATTACACAGTTTAAGATACAGTGGAATGTTTTGATGTTAAATGAAACAGTTACTCACCTATGCAGGCATGAACCCTGACAGACAGCTGTGTTCTCAGGACAATACTGTGTTTCTTTCCCCTCCTGAGGAAAAAACAAACCAAACAAATGTTATACAGAAACCGCACTGAAAAAGCAACTTAACAGGCTTATGGTCATAGTAAAGCCCATATGAAGGGCCAATATTTGTTCAATGATTGTTATTTTATTGTTAAACTCTTAAAATGCTGCAATGGTGGTGGAATCAAAGATGAGGGGAAGATCATACCATATTTATTTGGACCTTTCAATAACCTTGGAGCGAACTGTAAATACCAATATACAAATAGACACCATTCCAAATTGTCATTTAATCATCATTTCTAGATGTATTGTGGTCATTCTGGTCATTACCGTGTCTGTTGAATTTCAACAAAATCGAACCTCAGGAGTGACAAAAGTCATCCAACAGAAATGTGAAAGACTGACAGCATGACAAGACACATTATTTTGACTGGTTTTTATTTTAACAGAAACAATATTTTTATTAGAAATTTGGGAGAAATATTATTATTAGTTTACAGAATGACACTAAAATGATATTTTTACCTAAACACATACCTATAAATAGTAAATTCAGAAAAACTGAAAATAATTTTGAAGTGGTCTCTTAATTTTTTTACAATTCCATATTATTATTAACACTAGGTCTATACATTTGTACCACAACAGAAGTTTTTGTCAAATTTAAAATAAAAATGATAAAAAAATAGTAAAAATTGACTAACAATATCAGATGAACATGCATCGCCCAAACACAATTTTACAGTATACACAGTACAGATCTTTTTCAATTTTAACACAACAGAAATGTTAAATGTTACAAAAATTGAAATACTAATATTTAAAGGGGTCATATGGCGCAAATGCGTGTTTTTCTGAGTCTTTGGTGTGTTATAAGTTGCCCATGCATGTATTAGACACGCAAAATTGCAAAAATTAATGTGTCGGAACAGAAGATGCATTCTATCTAAAAGCGAATGCTCACCCAGACCTGCCTGAAACGCCTCGTGTAACCACACCCCCACAAATCTACGTCAGTTCGTGGTATGATTTCACTAAGACCGCCCAAATGTATATGCAAGTAAGGTGGGCGTACCTGTCAGTACAATTGCTTTGGAACCTGATGTTCCAAATATGGTAAGAGGCGTTACATTTCCGTCACATGCTTGCAGTATTCGACCAATCACTATGCACTGGTTAACTGGCCAATCATAGCACACCTCGCTTTTCAGAGCGATGAGCTTTGTAAAAAATCTGCGCGTTTCAGAGAGGCGGGGCAAAGAGGAGATACAAACATGCACGGTATGTAGAAAATACAGCGTTTTTGAACCTTAAATCGTGTATACACATTCAGGGTTTTTCCTGGCTCAAAATGAGGCGGAGGTGGTGCCATCCTGATCTCGTACACACGCGTAGGCCTACCGTACCTTTTAGTGGCTTAACCAAAGTGACTTCGAGTTTGACATATTAAAAGTTCTAATAAAATTAGATAAAAATGACAATTATTAAGTTACATAAAACATTACTTTTATTCAACCAAACAGAAATGTTTTTTTATCAAATAAAGCTTTTTTATCATTTTCAACTAACTTTTCAGCCCACAAGGGATGGGCGATATGGCCCTAAAACTCTATCACGATAATTCCTGGTATTTGTTGCGATAACGATAAAAATGACGATATATCCATAACGCCATCCACCACTGTTTTTTTGCGTCAAGTGATAGTAGCTGCATGTAGTCTAGACCCTCAGAAAAACAAATATTATCAAAAAGTAAAACTTACCCCAAATCAAACAGCTCCTAAAATATACCTACAGTATTTTTGACAAATATAAAATATTATAGTGAGATTCGACTTCAAAACGTTGTAGTAAAGAAAAGTTAAATGAACTAAAGCTCAACAAACACATCATGTCATACCTAAAACTGTATATATTCTATTGTTGGGTGGAAACGATCGATCGCATCACGCTGTCAATCACTCTCTCTTGAACTGTCTATGACTCGCGCTACAGAAAGAGAACAGAAAAATGCGGATATAAAGAAATCTAATTAAATAATCCATGCTTTTATACGCTCATAAACGTATTTAAAATAACGTAATACAAACTCGCATTTTGTACTGTATGTAAACAGGCAGCAGTGCTGTGCACGGGACGTTCCGTTCATCCTGTATATAGGCAAGAAATCGTATTAAACAATTTGCGCACGCGCGCATAACATCTAATGAATATTTAAATAAATACTTTTAGCCAAACTAAATGTTGTGGTGTAACGTATTATGACTATCAACGAATACTTAAACTAATTAAATAAAACGAAAGTGAAACTAAACATTAACTCGGATGCATCTACAGTGCCAACCTAAACGAGATTTAGAGCTCGTCTTTTAGTGCAAACTCTTTCTCAGCTTCACGTCCGCCCTCCGCTATACCCGTTTTCGCTTCACATATGAGCTGTGAATGGGTCTCACAAAGAAATACGTCATCAACTATAATTTATCGTTTATATCGCGGGAAGACTAATTCCTATCGTGTGGAGAATTTCTACCGGTATATCGCAAACGATATAATATCGCCCATCCCTAATAGACAACTGAATTAACCAGTCTTTCTAAATGAGCAAAGGTCATTCAACTCTTGCATTCTCTGTGGTTCATTTTAAATGATTCAAGGATCTCTTATATTCGCTAGTGACTGAAAAGTTCAATAGTTTAAATGAATCGGTTCAAATGAGTCATTCGTGTGCGAGTCGTTCTGAACGCAATGTGCGTTCATACTGTCGAACTCGCTGTGTACAGTATACGCTGATTCAATGATCCAACTGCACAGCTAAAGACATTACAATGATGTGCGTCATGTTAATTTAATAAATTTCAAGAAATGAAACGTACTTGGATGCAAAACAAACAGCCGTGAAACACAGGCTGGCTCTTGTTCTGCAAATCTTTTTAGCGCCTCAGTGTGCTGATAACGAAACAGCGCCTCCACTGTGGCGTAATGTCGCAACTGCAGTTACAAATGACAGTCTGATAAATGCCGCAGCATTTCTTGTGAAGACTTGCAACATAATTTTGGCGAGAGCCTGAGGCGGCACGACATTTGACGGAGGCGGCCGCCTCCAATTTCTCTATGCAGGAAAAACCCTGCACATTGCATTACATCTAAAACAAACCATAATATTCATTTTATCCGTGTCATATGACCCCTCTAAGACTTTTTAAGAACATGGTCTATGGGGCAGTGTTGAGCAACAGTTCTGAATAATTGTGAAAGTCAAACTGTTTACATGAAGAGCCTAGTGCTTCGTGTCACGTCTGTTCATATATTTAGGTCAGGTGAGTTAAGCTGCTGGTCTTAAGGAAGCAGTGCCATGTGTGGCCTTGAGCTGGAACAGACGGTTGAGACCCATCTGACAAAAGCCTGGAGTAGTCCGTTCGACTGAGAGGGAAATGGAGAGCGCTGTTAGAAAAGGGTCAAAGCAGGACAGCGTTAGGGATCCCCTGACCCCGGGAGCAGAAATTATGGAGAAAGATGTAGATCAAGCCATCTATATACAAAGAGCAATAGATGAGTATGGGCGCTCTTCCTTGGATTGTCAAGCCTGATGAACAGAGGAACTGTCTGTCTCATGAATAACTCAAAGTAAACACACAATGGAATGACATGCAGCTGCAATGGAGTTGGAGAGAGTGAACAGATAAAGATGCATGCATTCTGTTTAAATCTTACAGGAATTTACATCTTAAAGGAATTGTCCTAGAAGCGATAGATCTCTTACTGTATACACTGGCTGAGTAACAAGGATTGTTTCCCATTCCCAAACATATGGATGAAAAATGTTTTGAAATAACATGAGGGTTAATAAACAGAACTTTCAACCAACCAGAATCCTGATCCGCACTTTCTAGAACAGCATCCGTGTGGGCTGAAGCCATTTACAAGAAATGAGATAAACACATCGAGTGGACAAGAAGCAACACAGTAAAGAGAAGCAGACAAAACAGAAACTCCTAAAGATGGAAGATAAAGAGATAGAAGATAGAAGTTTTAAGATTCACATTCGCCAGCCAATAGAGTGTGAGATACTGCAGGTACACTTCCTGAAAGCAGGGACGGGGCCCAGTTAAACAGTGAAACACAAATACTGCTTTGTGAGAGTTTCACAATGAAAGTTTGATGAGCTGCCTGGCAGCGTGCCACAGATGGGGGAATCGCCGTTAGCAACCTACCAGCGGCCTCATGAAAATGCCCTACTATATACACGACAACACGCATTATAAGTCGAAAGACACTTGCAGCGTGACGCTTGGCTTCTCCTAAAGGAACGGGACAACAAAGTGCAACACAATCCCTCTGTCACTAAAGCTAATGAGTAACTGGATCCATTATAACGTACTTGCGCTTTCCGCTGCTGGTAACATTAGCCTAGCCCTACTAACCCATAACTCTACACTACAGCGCGGTACGTACTTATTATCAAATTAAAAACCAAGCCTAAGAATATGCATTAGATACCCAAAGGCAATCAATTGTGTGTTTCTGTAGCAGTACAGAGTACGGAGCAGGAGAACTGAATTCTTAAGACGAATCCGACGAGCTGTATGTCTTGGCTTTATGTCTTGGCTGGAAACTGTGGGAATTTCTGCACGTGGGTGATTGCCAAGCGACTGTACGTCTGTGGACGGTCTATCACACATGGTACAGATGACATACTGTGTATCATCCCGCATCGCTGTCCACGACATATTCCAGCATTCATGTGCTGGAGAGAAAGTCTCCACAGCTTATGGTTGCTTGGACTTCTCCAGACAAACGTGCCCAGCTTTGTGAAACAGAATATCCCCTGCAACCTGAGATCTGTTTAAGGCAGAAAGTGTTTCCAACATCAGCCACGTAACACCAGCCAGAGAGAAAGTCTTATAGCGCAATTTAAAATTAACCACTTCAGAAATCTGGTAAATACTAAATTGCACTAAATACATATACTTATATTTATATATATATATATGTAATAATATTTATAAATAAATTACCTAGAAACAAATCATTATTTTTATTATTATTGTTGTTGTTGTTAATATTAACAACAATAAATGCATTATTATTTGTATATTAAAAATGTTTATAAATGGATTGTCTTGTTATTCTTGTTTACTAATTAAATTATTGATTAAATGCAAAATTACATTATTCATTTTCTGTAAATAGATTAAGGCTTTGCTTAAGCATTAATCTATTCAACTTTAGTGAAAAACAAGTAGGAAAACATTTTTTTGTAACTTTTTGGTTGAAATAAAAAAACTTTACTTTACTTACTGCGACTTAACCCAAAAGTGAAAATTCTGTCATCATTTACTTACCCTTAATATGTTCCAAATCTGTATACATTTCTTTGTTCTGATGAACACAGAGAAAGATATTTTGAAGAATGTAGGAAAGCAAACAGTTCTGTGGCACTTTTGACTACCATTGTCATTTTTCCTACTATGGTAGTCAATGGTGGCCAAGAACGTTTGGTTTTAAGCATTCTTCCAAATATATTTCTCTGTGTTCATCAAAACAAAGAAACTAATACAGATGTGGAACAACTAGAGGGTGAATAATTCATGACAGAATTTGTTTTACATGTTTTTAAGTCTTACGTGGTGGCATATCCCAGCTAGTGAATAATTGAACAAACCTTACCTAACCTCTGCAGGTTAATCATCACATTACAACCCAGATGGGGTCACAGCTCACAAACAAACATGTCATACCATCAAAACAAATGCACGTCTGCGGGTAAAGCGGAGGTTTAAAGTAGCCTTACCCCCTGAGATGAGCCAGCACAACGCAGAACTCTTTATTTACTCCCAAACGCCCCATAAATCCTCCCTGGCCTGATCCTGGCCCCATGCAGTCCCTCTTGGGTCTGTGGAGTCCTGCCAGGCACACTCGCTCCAACTTTATTTGACTGTTAGCTACCAGCCTCTTAATGAAATATCACACTATGAAGTTCTATAAAGACGCAAGGGGGGAGAAAAATTAAGCAGAGGTTGAAAATGAAGGAGACAAGACCCACAACATATAAAGTCTTTTCCCTGCATACTTGGGCCCCATTCAAAACCAACCATTTCCTATAATTAGCAATTAATGGCAGACAACAAGGTCTCTTGGAACAGCTATGACTCGGCAAATAACCTAGAAACTAAGGTTTCTGAGCACAGAAACATGTCGCTCAAAACCTCTATATGGGTCTTCTGAGAAAATATGCAGAGAAATGTCTCAGTGATATCGCTTTCATACAATGGAAATCAATTGGGTCTAATGTTGTTTGGATACCAACTTTCTTTAAAATATCTTTTGTGTCCTGCAAATAAACACAAAACAGGTTTGAAATGACATGAACATGAGTAAATAATCAAAGAATTAAAAATTTTGGGTGAACTACTACTTTAACAAAATACAGTGAAATTCTACATAACATATTAGCCAAATTGTTTCCAATTTGTTGAACGCTCTGTAACTCAACAAGTCAAGATTTACAACACTTACTCATGGACTGTTTAGCATAAATGATGCATGCGCACCCTGGTGTGTCCTAGCTGACTGCATTAGATCGAGAATATAACAAAACCAACACAAAAGACAAAAATGGATAAGGGCGAAACGTTTCTAATGTGACTTGTCTTGTATTGCTTCAGAACTTCTTCTCTGAGTGAAGTCAGTTGAGAAGTGGAAATGTTTTTAAATGCACAGACCAAAGACACCTGTGATTTTTTTCTCTGGCAGGGTCTCTAAAGACAAAAGTCATAGCAACACACACACACACACAAACACACACACAGCAGCTCAGTGTTTCCATGCTTTCGTCCACAGCTCCTCTGCCTGCCATTAACTTCAGCGAAAAGGGAAAAATCCAGCGGTCCAGCTGAGCAGCCTCCTACCCTTCTATCCATGTAATCCGCACAAATATTTGAAGCGTTCCCATTAAAGGAACTAGGCGTCTCTCCAGGGCCAGAGGCTAACCGAACCCGACGACAGCTCCTCCGGCCCATCAGCCAGGAAAAGAAAACGTTCAAGAAAAATATAGGAGGACAGAGGAGCCAAGAGAGATAGGAAGAAAATATGAGGTATTCATATATACAGAAAGTAAGTTTATTAATGTCTACCGTTATCTTAGCAGCAATAGAACCTGAGAGAATATCGCTGATGCTTTGCCAGTGACAGCGGTGTGGGATTAGAGTTGAGGCCCTGTGTCGGGCTGGGACAGCTTTTGCTGTGTGAGGTGGTGTGGTAATGATTAGTGTTGTTAGGGCACTAAGACATGGAGATATCCAACTTACAAAATGAGGTGTTAGAGGATAATTCCACAATCACACTCCAAAGTGACTACTTATGAGCGAAGCACCTGTGGAATGCAACTTGTAATCTATATCTATAAACCCCACTGGAATGCAATCACAAGCCTATAGGTTTAACACTCAAGTTTTAACAATAACTTAAAATCAATAAGCAATAAGAAAAGCGAGACCTAAATATTTAAAAAATAAAAGTCTTTTTCGCAGTGTGTGTGGGTCGCATTATTGGCGCTAAGAACAATTCCTCTCAGTTTAAAAACAACTCCAAGCCAAAAAGTAGGGGAAAGCATAATACTTTGGGAATTAAGAGGAGGCTGATAATTCATTCCAGACCTATAATGCAAACAGTCACAAGATACAGTAGCAACAATAATAAGGCAACAACAAAGAAATCTCGAGAGCAAATCATATTTGTGTGTTTTCAGAAATCAACGAAATGTGGGTCACACCGTAGAAGGCGAGATAGAAAACCACAAAACAGAGAAGAAGGTGAAGCGGGTTCGGTTTTAATCACGTACTGCATCCAAGGTTTTTAGACCTAGTAATAAAGCACAACTGCAGTTATGTTGGGGGCTGTGAACTCCAGCCCTTCCAGGCCATAAAAGCCCACTGTGCTGAATTACCCTGTCATTAACAGTAATGTAGTCCCCCATTCCTGCTTTCCACAACCCACTGAGACACTCTGCATGGGTCTAATAATGTACACTCTTGATAGCCTCCTTGGGAGGGGGGTCCATGAAGATAGACCCAAAGAGAGAACCACTACCGGTCATGAAGGTTAAGAAGAGGCACTTCAACTTCTCGCTTATCCAAAAAGACGCTGCTCAATGTGTCTTCGTCTGCATCTGAGACACTTTTCAACCTAATCTAGACTGCTTACACCAATACATCCCTTAAAGCGGCCCTAACACACACGGTTTCTGCCAATCACATATTAATCTTGAGTACCTATAGAGTAGTATTGCATACTTCGTATCTTCGAAGAGTATTTAGTTTGATCACATTTATAAAAGATAGATACAGCTGTAAGATTATTTCCGAAAGCCATGCGGGGGGGGGGGGGTTGGGTAGGCTGAACTAAAGCACGTGTAAACATTCATCACCCAAATGCAGTGAACAAACAAACACCTGAACTTCGCGAACGTATGCTCTCTCTCTCTCTCTCTCCTGCTCACAAGTGAAAATGACGTCTGCGCATGCTCCTTCTCCTTCTTTGGGGCGCATGCCCCGTGCTTTTCCGGGAGAATTGTCCAATAAGGGACTAAGAAAAATTGTTACAAAACAGTTTTATATGTTCGAAAAAAACTTTCCGAAACCTGTACGATCGCTGGGGGAGTGTATCGAGCACAGAAATACTACGTAATACGCCCAACTCGTTTTTTGACAAGTTGACCATGTTAAGCATGAGAAGCCAGCACGTTTAACATTGTAAAGAAGTCAGAATGCATGACACACCGTTGCACCACCCCTCGCTGGCATCTAGCTGTTTCTGGAGGCTACGTCAACTCAGCGGGTAGCAATGATAGCTTTGCACGTCTGATGTAAGTGTGAGTTCCGTTCATTGAGGTCAAAGACAACGTGCCAGTTTTATTGCGTATGTTTACAGAAATCTGTGCCAATTTTGAATCCCTTCAATGTAGGGTTTTAGCTGCACTAATATCACCGCAAACTGAGATCAGATCCTAGGGGTTTAAAACTGTGATTTAATTTTACGAAAAACATCGAATCTTGGAATTTCACAGAGGCAATTAGCTCTGAACCTTGCCAGGTTTCCAATGAACTGAGGTTGACATCATCCGCGGCCTTGCCAGCCAGGTATTTTAAGGGCTAGCTGAAGAGTGGGCTGTCACAGACGGTCTATGGTATGTGCTCAAGATAAAAGAACATGTGCGGTAAGATTTTAAGGTCTTTCTGATAGCTTTAGATTGGAATGTTTCATGGATTCCCAAAAGAATGCACGTGATGAGATTGGGCTTACATTTGGCTCCAGTGTAGCAAGATGTGAATGCATTATAAAATCTAGGTATTAAGACAGTCACACAGAGGCTTATGAAAATCAAGACAATACCTTCAACCAATCATTCTTTCAGAAAATAACAAAGTAGATGAAGAACTTGCCTGGACTCCTTGGACAGAGGCCAAGAGAAATGATTTCTGTAGTCCTTCAGCTCAAATTGACTTTTATCATTGCAATCTGTATTACTCATAATAGGATCACATTAAACTGTGTAGCAAAGTAAACATTTTCCAAACACTGAAGGTTTTTCCAGAGTAAAATGTTATTGCTCACGGGACGCTCTTTCTTAGCTCAAGAGGACTGACAAAGTTTTCAAATGTTTTTATTTGAGTATCTTCGTCGCAGATGTTTCTCTTAAAAATTAGAGAATCAGATACAAATGAGAGACAAATGACAATTGTTGCAATACATTAAAGGGATAGTTCATCCTACAAAATACAATTTGCTGTTTATTTACTCACCCCCAGGCCATCCAGGACGTAGCTGACATTTTTTCTTGAGTAGAACAATAAAGAAAATGTCTAGGTAAATCCGCAGCCCTTGTGCTTTTAGAACTCTTGAAGGCATGGCAGCCATTCACATCCATTATATGAAACACAGAGGACTGCAGATTTACCTAGAAATTTTCTTTATTGTTCTCAAGAAAAAATGTCACCTACATCTCGGATGGCCTGGGGTGAATAAATAAATAGCAAATTGTATTTTTTTAGGATGAACTTTATGATAGGACCCTTTAAGATAGGACTCTACAATTAATTGCAATTAATCGGAATGAATCACAATAAATCGTAATTAATCATAACCAGCGGTTTTGGCTTCCGTTTTGCAAGGAACTTGAGCAGCTTTTTTACATTTATTTTTCAGTTGAATTCTTGTAAAAAAAACAGGTTTTTTATTAATGTATGTTGTTTCAAAAGTCAGTGAGTTATCATGTGAAATAATCGTGATCTCAGTATTGGCCAAAATAATTGTGATTCAGATTTTTCTCATAATCAAGCAGCCCTACATTAAAGGGACAGCTCACCCAAAAATAAAAATTCTGTCATCATTTACTCACCTTCGAGTTGTTCCAAATCTGTATACATTTCTTTGTTCTGATGAACACAGGGAAAAATATTTGGAAAAATGCTTGTAACTAAACAGTTCTTGGACCCCATTGACTACCATTGTAGGAAAAATTACTTTATAATTTATTTTGTTCTGTTGAACACAAAAGAAGATATTTTGAAGAATGTAGGACAGGAAACAGTTCTGGGGCACTTTTGACTACCATTGAAATTGTTCCTACTATGGTGGTCAATGGAGTCCAAGAACTGTTTGGTTACAAGCATTCGTCTAAATATCTTTCTCTGTGTTCAACCAAACAAATAAATGTATACAAGTTTGGAACAACCTGAGAGTGAGTGATTCAGGACAGAATTTTCATTTTTGGGTGAACTATCCCTTTAAGAGTATGCAGCTACAAATTGAGTGCTCGCATCTTTGTAAATTACAAAGATAAATTGACATAAAACACTGTTGCTTACCCTCCATCCAGCTGAAAGCCTTCAAGCTCGTCTCTCTGCTCGGCCAAGGTGGATTCCAAGTCCAGATAACTGCCATTATGGGACAGCTGTAAGGCACAATCATCGAGCTGAAAGAGGACAAAACAAAGACGACAAGGCATCCATCAAAACAAGAACCAAAGCACATTCCATCTCTTTAAGTAATATCATTATCTTGAAGCAACATTAAATCCTGTTGCAATCACAATAAAAATTCGCACAAATATTTACAGACGCTGATGTATTTGATATGCGTGACATCAGGGTGATCTCATGTTGAGCCTTGACATGTCCGCTATGTGCTTTACAAGAATGCACCTCATCTTTCTATTCAGTCAGAGGGATCATAACATTGCATAGATTCATAAACAGTGATGTACCAGCAGTCCTTTCATGCCGCTGTGCCTATTTCATCTCAATATCAACTTATGACATAGCAATGTAAATCATTAGGTGCTGTTAAAACCTATATGTGGTTAACGCGAGGAAGAAAAATGGTCCGGTTAATGTGCACGTTTTACAGGGATATTACTTGAAAACACATCGTATTAAGTTCGGCCTCAGGGCATTGAAAGAACTTCAAGTATTTCACAGGCTAAGCTGTCATGACTTGGACGGCTTCAAAAGCAGACTGGATCGCGCAAGGTCACGCCTCCTGTAAAGACCAGATGATGTATCACCCTTTACAGAGGTGTGGTGTGATGCCCATCCACGCCATCTGAAGATCTGCTGCGCTGGAGGCCTGCCTGTTTGTTGACACTAAATTACAGCCCGGTGATGGGATTTAGAGCATCCCAGGGGGCCGTTGCCCCCAGCAGTGTCAATCATCGAGCGAGCAAGGTCATCCGCGACTCTAAACACGCTAATTACACACACTCGCAGACCCCAGATCAACCCTTAAGCCCCTGCCTGACTTATCCAGCCCCAGAGACAGGTAAGAATATCCTTTATGCATAGCTACCATGTGGAGTTTACTTTTGCCAGCATGTCTGGAATACCAACGGGGTCTTGTTGGAAGTCTCAGTTTCCATCTTTAAGATCATAGCATGGCTAACCATTGCTTGGACAAACGATTTAGGTTACATTTCTAGGAAGACTAAAACAGTTTCAAAGCTAAATGTAGGGCATGGTCTTCAATTAGGGCGAAACACTTTCTTTACATGACTCATGCTGCACACCTTGCCCAAACCTGACTCTGACAAATAACATTTGTGTATGATTGATCCAGCACAAAGTGTATGGTACTTCATTAAAGCAACATTTCTATGAAGCCATTTAACTCAGATTTTAACCATACCTAAGGCAGCACTCAGATGAAGTCGACAGATTTTGAGAGCAGATTGCAAGAAGCGTGCTAACAGGATTACATCTCTACCTCCAAACACCTTTGACTGACGGTTTTCTTGAGCTTACAGACCAGTCAACACCACACTAGGTGTGGCATTTATGCACACAGAAAACTTCTTTTTTTATTTTAATGGCTTTGGGATGGAGCAGATACACACTATTTAAAACATCCCTCTGGTGATTTAAGCAACTCTATATAGCTCTTTACAGCTCTATAACAATTTTTTTCATTACCCTTCTTTAAAGAGAACTACAATAGTCTGTGTTTTTTAAAAGGATGTCTGTGCAACAATAAATTCTAGAGTCACACATTTAGTCTTTATAGTCGATTTTTCAATATTCAAGTGAAGTACTTGTTTTTGTATACTTGTGCCATCTTTAGGATGGGGACATTTACTTGCATCCAAATCCAGCTAGGAACAGAATGCTGGGGTCTTGAGACAAAAAGTAAGTTTCAAAACTTTAAAATGTTGCGATAAGGAGGATTTGTTTATTTAAAGATTTCTCCGAGATGGTTTTGCCATGCACAGCAAAAGCAAAAGATGCTATCATCTGTTGAAGAGCTAGTTGCATATTGAAGCATCACTGTGTATGTGATGTCAATGAGTTTTACTGTCCCTTTTCATGGTGTGGCAAGACATTACATGAAACCATGAGCTAACCTTGACTGGTTTGACTATTATGTAATGAGGTAATTTAATTAAAAGCGAAGAGAGACAGAGCGTGAGGGGGGCGATGCTAACTGTTAAAAGCATTAAGCGCTGACAAGCTTTGATGTCATGGTCACTCTATTCATTTGAGGAAGTGCTGCGATGCCCAAACACTATGTCATGTTGAAACGTACACAAAACATGTGGTCAACCATGGCAACGCTGACTAAACTGTTTACACTGTTAACCATCATCTGTACTCCTAAGATCTGCTTGTACATTTCACCAGTTTACCCCTGACAACATGTTCAATGTGGCACAATACAGCAGAAGGGACAAGATGAAAATAGAAATCTTCTGGACATGTTTTATTTTACGTGTTCTTAACATAGATAAAAATCTACACGTAAAGCGATTAGAGACCAGATCTGACGTGGACAGGAAATCCAGACACACAAGCTAAAGTTAGACTAACTACATTTAGTGTCCATGAACCTGTAAGAGCCGTGCTTTGAATAGATAATAGGGATGAAAAAATATGAAAAAATGAAATTATTAATTTCTAACAATGTATGTTTTGCATTTATACATTTGGCAGTTGTTAACATTTCCTGTCAGTCTACCAAAGAAAGCACACCTGAGTTAAAACAATTTAGTAAAACCATAGTAACCACAAATTTACCATATAGTCTCACTATTGTAACCATAATTTAACCAATATATTCCTAGTTAAACTGTGATAATACATATGTTAATCCATCTGCCAAAAAACAAGGTTTTACACATTTACTATACAAAAAAGTCAATTTTCAGTTCTCACTACAGTAAAATAGAGCACAAAATTGCAAAATCACAGTAAATTAAAACACATTTGATGTTTAATATAGCTACGTGGAGCAGGATTTTTGACCATTTGATCCTGATTTTCCAGTCAAGCAGTAGCTTACGAGATAAATGGAAATACAACGGGATATCTTTCTCCAGGTATTACAAACCTACTTGGTCACGGCAGGTTAGAGAAAACCTAGATTAAGAGATGAGATACTGTGGGTTCCCTTTCTGTCGGTCTCTCGATGTTGTGTCGAGCCGACAGATGGGGTTCGTCCCTGAGAACCAATCGCTTCCGACTTCTTAGAAAAGGCCAATGAAAACTGGGGAATGAAATTTGCACCTTTTGTTCTTCGGACCCTTCGCTCATGATCAAAAGACTTCGCTACAAGACTGCCGGCTCTACGACATGGTGCAGCAGACTGTCCCTTCCTGCTGCGACTTCCCCTGGGCGTCTCGGCGGTTCCAGAAGTGTTCGAGTTCTTTCTCTAAAAGAGCAAATTTCTCCAGCGTGGCATGTCCCGCTGTTCTCGTGGGTGCAACACACTCATCGAGGAGGGGGACGGACACGATGTCTGCTTCCAGTACGCTGGGGCAGATGTTGTGGATACGTTCTGCCCGCACTGCGGGCGGTTGACAATTCAGACGTTGCGTCACGGGTGGCTGTGTTCCCACGGGACTCAGCCACCACCTCGTCTGCTTCCCGTTCCGTGACGGCAGGACTACGGCCGTGCTGCCCACTATGGTGAGCAGCGAGGGTGATATGAGGATTACTGTGATCGCTAATCCGTCAGCCACTGGCTCGCGGACCGTTCGCACCTCGTCTTGCTCGTCTGACCGTTCCCCATGAGACGGTCCCACCGTCTTGTTCCTCAATCACGTATCGGACACGGTACGTGATGATGAGATGTCTGTTGCAGCATCGGAGGGTGACTTACTGGCATCAGATTCTGATGATTACTTGAAGCTCCCTCCCTCGGGGGGTCGAGCTCAGGAAGAAGCGGACGTCGAAATGTCAGCCATGCTTTCCCGGGCCACCGGCATTGGGTTGCGGTGCACCGCACTGCCTCTCCCAACACTCACCGACCTCGCTCTATGGGCGACCAAGGTGATCGCACGGGCCCTGGGTCGGGCGATGTCCACACTTGTGGTCCAGGAGAGACACCTCTGGCTGAACCTTGCACAGATGAGTAATGCCGAGAAAGTCCGATTTCTCGATGCACCCATCTCGCAAGGGGGGCTGTTTGGTGATACTGTTGAGCTGCAGTTCTCAACAGTAAAGGAGCAGACAGAGGATATCAAGTATATCCTCCCCAGCCGCGACTCGACCGCCCTCTGGCCGCCGAGATCCCGTGCACATTCTGCTTCCCAGCAGCCCTGGTCCTCTTCGAGACATCGAGACGCGGCGGAAGCCAAAGCGGCCCTCATGGGAAGACCCCAGGGAGATCGAGAATACCTTCGGGCCCGACCCCAGCCATTCCATTGCTGGTGGTCGATCCGGGACGGTTCCTGCCCCATCCCAACAGCCCATTTCTAAGAGTTTTCTCTCTCTCTGGGCGTTTATCACAGCCGCTCTCACCCTCTACACGACGGTGTTCAGCAACTCGACGTTGCGGCAAGACCCAATGTCGAGGATAATCATCAGCCTAAGCACTCTCATTCGATGGTGCGTTGTGCTACATCATCGCCAGGCAGGTAAAACTGCAGAGCCGATCTCCTCTCTGGGGGTCTCCCCACGGTGAGGGATCTGCACTGCCAGCCATCGAACCACCCCCGGGAGGTCGATGAAGCAGAACGTAGCCTCCCTGTCTCGGTCCCTGGGAGCCTGACAAGAGCTTCCCAAACCGTCACGGTGACTACGGGATACGGTCCGTCTCGGCTACGCGATCCAACTCCCCAGATGCCCGCCCAAGTTTCGGGCATCTTCTCAACCTCAGCAGAGGCAAGGATGCTCCCGTGCTTCGGGATGAGGTCGCCACCCCTCTGGTGAGGAAGCGATCGTGCTCGTCCCTCTAGCCGAGATGTTCAACGGTTTTTACAGCCCGTACTTCATCGTCCCCAAAAAAGCGGGGGTCGCTAGATCTGCGTACCCTGAACAGGCACCTACTCAAGCTGCCTTTCAGGATGCTCACACAGAAGCACATCCTGGCATTTATCAGATGTCAAGATGGATTCATGACAATCGACCTGAAGGACGCTTACTCTTAGTCTCAATTCTCCCTCGTCATCACCCGTTCCTACGGTTCGCTTTCGAGGGTCAGGCATATTAGTACAGAGTCCTCCCTTTCGGTCTGTCCCTGTCCCCACGAGTCTTCACGAAGATCGTGGAAGCCGCCCTCACTCCCCTCAGGGAAAGAGGTGTGCGGGTACTAAACTATCTCGACGACTGGCTCATTTGACACACTCGTGAGATCTGTTATGTACACACAGGGACCTAGTGCTTCGGCACCTAGATCGATTGGGACCACAGGTCAACCGAAAAAGAGCAAGCTCTCCTCTGTGCAGAGCATCCTCTTTTTTGGTATGGAACTCAACTCTGTCTCCATTACAGCGTGAATGACTCAGAAAGCGCTCAGTCAGTGTTGAACTGCCTGGAATATTTCAAGCAGCCAGCGGACCGCTGGAATTCAGAGGCTTCTGGGCACATGGCATCCTCGGCGGTGGTGATACCCCTCGGGTTGATGCACATGAGACCGCTCCAACACTGGCTACAGAGTCGAGTTCCCTGGAGAGCGTGGCACACGGGCAGCAGGCGGATGGTGATTACGCCTCTCTGCCAATGCACCCTAACCCCTGGTCTTCAATGACCTTTCTACGGATGGGGGTCCCTCTCGGGCAGGTCATGAGGCGCGTCGTGGTGACGACAGACACCTCCCTGCAGGGTTAGGGTGCCGTGTGCAACGGGCACGCAGTGTTGGGGCGATGGACGGGCTCCCGCCTGCGCAGGCATATCAACTGCCTAGAGTTGTTGGATGTGCTACTTGCACTGAAGCGGCTATAACCTCTCGTGCAAGCCAAGCACGTGCTGGTCCGGCGGACAGCACAACTGCCATAGCGACCGCCAGGGTGGCGTTCGCTCACGGCAGCTAACACGACTCGCCCGACGCCTCCTCCTGTGGAGTCCGCAGGGGAGCAGATCCCTGCGAGCCACACATATCCCAGGCGACCTGAACCAGACAGCCGATGCGCTCTCTCATCAGTTGACGCCTCGCGGAGAGTGGCGACTCCACCCCCGCGCAGTCCAGCTCATTGGGTACAGTTCGGGCGGGCTCAGGTAGACCCCTTCGCCTCCCTGGACACCACCCATTGCCCGCTAAGGTACTCCCCGCCCGAGGCCCCCCTCGGCACAGATGCTCTAGCGCACAGCTGGCCGTGGGACAAGCGGAAGTACGCCTTCCCCCCAGTGAGCCTCATTGCACAGACCCTGTGCAAGGTCAGGGAGGAGGAGCATCAAGTGTACTAGTTGCGCCATACTGGCCCAACCGGACTTGGTTCTCGGAGCTAATGCTCTTGACGACAGCTTCCCCCTGGCCGATTCCCCTGACGAAGGACCTGCTTTCCCAGGGGAAGGGCACGTTATGGCATCCCGGGCCAGACCTCTGGAACCTCCATGTCTGGCCCCTGGACGGAACGAGGAGATCCTGAGTGGCCCCCCTTCGGCGGTTAAGACCACTACTCAGGCTACACCTATAAGTGGTGCCTCTTCTCATCCTGGTGCTCTTCTCGAAGAAAAGACCCGCGGAGTTGCTTGATCGGGTACGTGCTTTCCTTCCAGAGACTCGAGAGTAATCTCTCCCCTTCCACACTGACCGTGTATGGAGCCGCTATTGCTGCTCATCACGATTCAGTTGCTGGTAATCTCTAGGACAGCACAACCTGATCATTTAGTTCCTAAGGGGCTCCGTACCCTCTTGCGACCTTGATGCGGTCCTGGAGCCCCTCGGAGATGCCGCTCTTTCTCACCTCACGATGAAGACGGCTCTCCGGATGGCGCTCAAGAGGGTAGCGGACCTAAAAGCATTCTCCGTGTCCACAGATTGCCTAGAACTCGGGCCCGGTGATTCTCACGCTATCCTGAGACCACGGCCCGGCTACGTGCCCAAAGTTCCCACCACTCCCCCTACACCAGGTGGTGAACTTACAGGCACTGAACTTTCAGGTGGTGAACTTTCCAGGGGAGGAAGACCCAACCTCATCCGTGTTGTGTCCAGTACGCGCATTGAGCCTCTGCTTGGACCGCACACAGAGCCACACGAGCTCTGAGCAGCTTTTTGTCTGATTTGGAGATCAGCAGGGAGGGCTGTCTCAAACAGAGATTGGCGCACTGGATCATGGATGCCGTCACTATGGCGTACCTGTCCTAAGATCGCCTACGCCCACTGGGTGAGAGCTCTCTCCACATGGAGTACAGCCTCCTCGTGGGCACTGGCTCGAGGCGCCTCTCTGGCAGACATCTGCAGAGCTGCGGGTTGGGCTACACCCATCACCTTCTCGAGGTCCTACAGCCTCCTTGTAAAACCGGTATCGGCTCGAGTCTTGCAGGCATCAGGCAAGACTGGTGGCCGGTAGGGTGTACGCCTATTAGGGCTTCTCGATTATGACACAAATCATAATCACGATTACTTTGGCCAATATTGAGATCCCAATTATTTAACATGATTACTCACTAAGTTTTAAAACAACATAGAAAAATAAAAAAACTTGGCTTTTAAACTGTGAATTCAACTGAAAAATAAATGTAAAGAAATAGCACAGCTGATACACTGTAAAAGAAGGGGTGCCCTGTGGATTTATACCACAAGAAAAGAGATGATCCTTGCCAAATGGAATGCGGCACAATAATCGTTTTACGTCGATTATTTTGTTTTTGTAATTGTTGAAGGCCAAAATTGACGATTACAATTATTTTCGATTAATTGCACAGCCCTAACGCCTATGACAGTACCTTCCCCCCTTTCTCCTAAGGGGGTCAGCGTACTAACTTGCCTCCCTTCTTCCCCCACTGGGTGAAGAACAGGCACTCCATCCATCACTAAGCAAGCACCTCCTGCGGGCGGGCTGGGCAGAGCAGACATACATCCACAAGTGGTCTCTGTAGTGCATCCCCCGCTTGAGGAAGTAGCGCTTACCCAGTGGCCTTACGGTACCAGGCGGCTTCTCGCTGTTAGAGAAACAAGGCCGCCGCCTGTGAGGCCGAAGGCAGGGGCCTTCCCACCTTTCAAGTAAAGCTCTGGGACCCCCTACCTACCCACTGGTAGGTTACAATTTCGCGGTAACGCTCACGGCTGACACGCCCAGGCCAGTCACCGTCGCTTCGCTAGAGATTGTGACAGGGCACAGTGTTGTGGCGTTTTCCATAGGAACCCCATCTGTCGGCTCGACACAACGTCTCGGTGACGGATGTAACCTCAGTTCCCTGATGGAGGGAACGAGACGTTGTGTCCTCTTGCCACAACACGTGCTGTCCTCTGCAGCAGTCGTGAGAGGTCTCAGGCTCCTCAGAACTAAGGTGAATGAATGATGCACGCCGTCTCCCTTTTATACCCGGATATCCGGGGGAGGAGTCCGGCATGCAAATTTCATTCGCCAATTTTCATTGGCCTTTTCTAAGAAGTCGGAAGCGATTGGTTCTCAGGGACGAACCCCATCTGTCGGCTCGACACAACGTCTCGTTCCCTCCATCAGGGAACTGAGGTTACATCCGTAACCAAGACTTTTTATTGCTTGGCACTTAATGCACTTACCAGCTGTGTCCGGTAAGGTCATGGTGTAAAGTTTTTCGTCACAGAAGACCAGAGATGTGATACAGATCAGAATTAAATCTGCCTCATTCTTTTTAAAGTAATGAGAACTGATCCTGAATCATCTTGTACCTTAGTTCTGTTCGCTTAAAATAACTCTGACTTACATCTAAAGACAATACTCTTCCTTTTTTAAAACATTGCACACTTTAAAGTGTTTGATACAGAGGAGCATAAATCCTTAGGCAAATGTTATATATAGCCCATTATGTTATTATAAAACCCTTACGTTAGACCCTTAAACTAAAGTGTTGCACTTCGTTCTCGAGCCAAAACTCCCTCATCTTGGCTCGAGCGTTAACGTATTTACAACTTCAAGAGGCAGAAAAGTAGATTGCTTCCTAAGAACTTGGCAGGGGTATTTAGAAACCAAAAAAACTTTTTCTGTTTTTTTTAATCCTTTTCTCAGTCTCCAGATGTGCAATCTCTTTCAGGTCAACCCAGATAGAGACCCTGTGCAGGTAGTTCAGATTAGTCACCGGGACTGGAATGAGTCGAGGCTTCTGATAACCATCAGATTCTGCTGGGCTCAGCTCTACGTTCTTTCATGACAGTAGGATCGATCAGAACAGCATTCCGCTGTGCCACCGAGATGCCTGCCAGGTGCCTTGCATTACTCAGTCTCAACACACGGAGAGCATGAGCTTAACCGTAATGCGCTGGCGATGGTTGTGAAACAGTCTCCCTTCAATGATTCTACAATCTCATCTTCAATGATTCTCTCTCTCTCTCTCTCTCTCACAAAACACAGGGAGTGTTTTGTGAGGCTCAGAGTGATGGTGTTAGATTTGCCGGCCTCTCTTTAGAATGACATCAGCCCTTTTATTAGGGAGGTGATTTCATCGGGGGAAAAAACACACAGACTATGGCAAACACATTTAAATTGTATAAAATAAGACAGGCTGATTAAAATAATTAATGCACTTACTATATAATTAAGTAAACAGCAACATATTAAAGTGATAGCTCACCCATAAATGAAAATTCTGCCATCATTTACTATATTGGTACTGTATATTATATTGGAATTTTGGTAACCGAACAACGACTGTACCCATTCACAAGTCAATGGGTACCACTGTTGTTAGGTTACCAACATTCTTCAAAATTTCTTCTTTTGTGTTCTGCAGAAGAAAGTCGTACAGGTTTGAAATGACAAGAGAATGAGTAAAAGATGACAGAATTTTAATTTCTGGGTGAACTGTCCCTTTAAGATATAAAAAAAATGTATTAGGCATTAAAGTGTAAATTTGCCAACTCAAATGTCTGTAATATATGTAAATAAACAATGTTTACTCTGTTAGCTGGATCGAGAATGTTTATTCGTCACATTTTTATTTTTCAGTATGGTGGCTTACCATATGTTTTGAAGCCACAACCACAAGTGGTGATGTCAAGCATAAACATTTTTATGCCGATGGAATGCGAAAGATAATAAATGGGCAGACAATAAAGTTATTTGGGACAGTTTAGCCAACTTTTAACTATGTTTTTCTTTTATGAACTTGTTTGAATCCATTTTATCTAGTTGGGTACATTAACTACTGGAGATTAAATATTATCTGTAAACATTGGTTAAAAATCTCCTTTGCATCACAGTAGCAGGCGAACTAGGCGATCAAGTGAACAAGCACTTTTTTGATCTGCTGTGCATTCAAATCAGTAAACAATATTCAAGCATGATACATTGTTTCCCACGATTGGGATTCTTGTGACATCACACACAAACACATTGCATGTCATGTATTTCAGGTATATGAGGCCTCTTTTTGACATTGCAATGGCGTCAACAAATGGCCTTAATTAGCAGAACTCCCCATAATACAAAGAACCTAAATACACAAAAACATCCTGATTAAACAGTAGTGCAAGGATTAGAGCTGTAGCAAAAGCTTCCAGGACAGGGAGATCTGCTAATCTGAGCACAAAACTCCTGGATTAACGGTATAATTGATGAGTCCCCGCCCAGCCATTGACCTGTGACCCTGTGTGGTCATGAGGCTGGAAAGCCAAGACTGGCCTTCCTCTTCCAACCACAGACTAAAGCACTGGCAAGCGAGCGCAGATCTGACGATGACCTAAAAATAAGAGCACACTGGGAACGAGCATCGCTTTTCAAATCCACACGCAAAATTTCACCCTCAATTTCATCTCAAGGCCCAGATTTAGTTTAGTGGAAGAGAATAAAGTTCAGAAGAATGAATACTGTTAATTCTCATACAGAAAAATGGCTCATTTTTAGTTTCACATGCACTTGTGCCTTGGTAACCGAGAACTCTTCAGATGCGGAAAAAATATAAAACATTGTCATAATATAGTTGTGAACTGTAAAGCAGACAGCGGTCTGCGTGCCAATGTGTTGAAG
This sequence comes from Triplophysa rosa, assembly GCF_024868665.1. Taxonomy (NCBI): domain Eukaryota; kingdom Metazoa; phylum Chordata; class Actinopteri; order Cypriniformes; family Nemacheilidae; genus Triplophysa; species Triplophysa rosa. The sequence goes on along the minus strand of NC_079897.1, from coordinate 16,601,872 downwards.
AATGTGACGCTTAGCTATATATCAAAGCTGTAGTTAAATGACATAATATGCAGCAGCTAAATGGAAAAATCGTTGACACACTTCGTCCACTCTCAACACTGTGTGTTGATAAAGAGTGTGTTTTCATGTTTGTTTGTTTTTCATTGATAAATATAACAATGTCTGTGGTCGTGTTCTAAATAAGCAGCGAGCTATTAGCAAACACATTAAAAGGGGTTCGTCGCATGTGTAGGATCCACAAAATCGCTTGCATCTCAGGGCCATGCGAAGCCAAATGGTAACGTGGAGTTCTTTCTGCAAACGGTGGCGAAAAATACAGAGGAAAAGTCGCTGGGATGAAAAAACCTCAACTCTACATAACAATGTGTAAGGCTAATCCAGAGCTCAGCCGCAGATGTGAAAGGCTAGCCTATATTTTACAGCATTTAGCATAACTTCTCATTACCGGACTCTGTAATTTCGGCAAAATCCGTGCGCAGACAGAAAAGGCTTACCGAAAAAAGTAACTCGACAAAGGGCCGCATCCAAGCGTAAAAGTGAGTGATTTGTGTGTGGGCGTGCGAGAGAGAGATACAAGAAAAGCCAAAAAAGTGAGAGATAGAAAGTGAGGAAATGTTTATTCCCAGAGGAAAGTTTTATTTCGTTACGCTTTCATAGGACAGAAGACTTGATGCATGTTTCTCCTAAAATTCCTCCCAATGAGCTATAGTTTGAATAATCTATCAAATGATAAATGGGAAATCTCTGATTTTTTAGGTGCTATTTCGTATCTAAGCGTAAACTGAGATATAGTTGAGATTTCTTCTATAACTACATGAGACATTTGAGATGACTATTTCACCATTATCCGATAAAAGAAAAAAAACGTTAAAAGTTTGTCTATCCACCTAGTGTTGCAAATAGCCCAAATCATTCTCCTTAAGATTTAAGAACATGCTCCTCGATCTGTGTTTATCTCGCAGTCTTCTCACATGGCGGTAAAGTCCTAGCAGTGAGCTATTTATACCAGTTTGACCTGAGCATCACCAGTCAGAGGTTTAAGTCTGGACACAAGCCTCTCAGCTTGTGAGGAACTAAATAGCAGCACCATGTGCAAGTGCCTGGACCACTTTATCAGCCCGGTGGATGTTTTAATCATCTAAAAGATAACACAGGACAACAGGCAGAGCAGATGTTTCAGAAACAGACTGTGTCCTTATTTGAGCCTAATCAATCCGGAATCAAGATTACTAAAACATCTGAAATATGCTTCATTTTATAGCGAGCATATCACAAATCATATTGGTAGATTTTGGAGCAGAACCAATAGTAACATTAGACACATTATTTCACCGTTTAGAGGAAATCAGGGAATGGAAACGGGAAAAAACAGAAGGACTAGCCACACGTTGGTGGTTGACAGATTGAAAACGTAAGACAAAAATCGTTGCACTTCACATATTGCAAACCCAATATGAATATTGGCCATTTTAGCATTAACCCTAAAATCTCATTTTTTTATATAAATATATAAAGTATTAACAAAACAATAGAATGTTTATTAACTTTACATTTTATTATCCACTGATTTTTATCCCTCTATAATAGTTTTTTTTCTGCACTTGTTGGTCATATATCTACTTTATCTCAACAAATGATGTAAATGATGTCAAAGCATGATGACTCAACAATTGACCCTCTTGACCCTCTAATGTTCTTCAAAATGTTGTTTGTTCTTGTTGGCTGAGCAAAGATAACTTATCACGAAAAGGTCTAAATAATTGGCCATTAAAACCTAACAACACAGTGTCACACCATACGGTTCATGTTTCTCAAGCAAAATCTTTCTGACCAACCCCTGTGTTCCTCATAGACTTCAAAATGTTACTAAAAACATGTCTATTTAAAAGGTAAACATTACGATGAACAGAACGTGAACAGACGCACACTATGTCCCAGACAGACAAGTTTAAAATTATTATAATAATGAATATGAATGTTATTCATACAGTAATATACTCCGCAAGAGCACTAGACCCCTTATATGACACACAGGACACATGTAATAAAGCATGTCAAGCCTATCAACTGCTGTTAAAGTACAATAAAAAGAAAGAAAAAAAAAACAATCAAGATGATGATGGACTGTGTTGACTGAATGTTCTAGCCCATTACATCTCATTCTCACTGTTCACCATACAAATCTCCTATTCCCATTATATCAACACTGACTGCTTAATAACAGGGAAAACAAACTTTTTGCCGAAAGAAAATGTGTGCTCTCATAGAAATATCTCAACACAGTCTCAAGGGAATTCGTGACATTGTCACAAACTGTAATACATTTGTTTTCCCCTTTTTCGTGTCAGTCAGCATGACTTTCAATCTACTGAATTGTATTTTAATACGCAGTATCTTTCTGATGTATAAATATATATCAATGCAATCTGATGGGAATTCATACCTATTTTACAAGGTGGCACATTCGTGTGAATTCCTATTTCCTACGATCTCATTCGTATGTTTTGTTATGATTTGTCTTTGCCCCTGTGACATTAGGTTTAGGGGGTTAGGGCTGTCATTTATCGTTGCTTTGCCACCTTGTGAAACTCACGTTTTTAGCAAAATTAGCCTTTGCGGCTGTGATTTTAGGGTTTGGGGTGAGGTAAGGTGTTGGTTAGCCACCTCCAAAATATCTACGACTTCTTTTGATATTAGGTTATAAATATATAAATGGTTATACAAACGCGGTCTGTGTACTGAAAGTTGTGATGAGTGACACGAAAAAAGGGGGAAATTCGTGTCCACGAACCAATAGATTCCAAATTTCGTGCCTATGCCACGAGCTGCCTTGAGATTAGGTTGAATATGTTGCTAACCTTGTTTAAGAGTGAAAGAGCCTGTGATGCATCAAACCTTTATTTTACTAAATAGAAACAACTCTAAATAAAAAAATACCTATGCGTCATTGTCATGACTGCAGTTATCCTACAACAAAAATGTGGTGCTTTGGGTTTAGAGAGCTTTGTAAGCAAATTCTGTCCACTACTTAATAAATCTCTCTATTGTGGTGCACTGAAAACCCCAACAGCTTTGGTAAACATATGCAATATGAATATAAAATATTCATGTAACTAAAACTAAAATATAGATTTTTGGTAAAATAACACGGTTTTTACACTCAAACATATATCATGAAACTTGCCACCTGGCAAACATTTACGAACCAACTGATCGCAACAAACGGTTCACGTTTACCTGTATGGACACTACTGTTCAGTTTCGAATACAGAAGTTGACCACATATCCCTATGTAAACAACAACAGGATAAGCTACATCACACGGGCGACAGATTTGCCCCTTGGAGGACCCTTTTAATCAGAATGGCCATCACTGACAGCATCAATGACAGCTGTAGATTCCTGAGCATATGAACACGGCATGCTTGCTCGAGCAGTCAGTCCACCAAGTATGGCCCTCAGCTGCCTCGCATTCCTCCAAGACCACAATAACAGCACTCCTAGAACCTGCTCACAGGATAACACTGGTTACGCGCTGGAAATGAAGTTTAAGACAACAATTATAACTTATCGAGCCTTAATTTCGCCTCGTGTCTATAATGAAGGAGAGCCGGGTATTTAGAGGTGAGGTTTATTACAGACTGCGAGCCGAGGCAGGATGCGAATATCCGTATCATCAACACCAGCTACCTGTCATTCATCTGCCCCACAGCCCATTATGGCATTATAAAAGTGATTGTTCAAGATTGCTTAAAAACAATGGAGGTATAATTGTTTTGTTCAAACAAGTGTCGAAACGCTTTTGAAGTAATGTCAATAATAAACATCCCACGGGGTGCGCAGGCGAGCGCAAACCTTGACGCAGTGCAGCCCAAGACGCATTTAAGTGTCCTGCCATCATATCAGTTATCACTATTTGCACTGCAGATCCACCGCAGTAGCACAATATTTGTGCACTGCATCAGATATACAGGCGTGAATTATCTAAAAAAATGCCAGAGAAGGCAAGAATATACCTTGTGTGGGGCTTTGAGAAGTCTGTGAACTCCGGCGATCTGATTGATGAGCGGTATATCCTCTCTGAATGTGAAATGCGGGGGTCTGGTCGGCTCGGGGAAATTGGTGCTGTTGAATGGATCGGTATCATCTAAGAACTGCACCCTGCATGAAAACGTAGCCATGATACATCCATACAAGTCGCTTTAGGAGAAGTCGGCACGACCGCGAAAAGTATACGTCAAAAATCCTTTAGATTTGGACGTCGTGCAAAAGTGACAACAATCCAGGTACACCCCGAGTTGTGCTGTCAGTGTTCCTTCACTTCTGTATTGCTGCAGTAGTTTCGTGCGAGAGGAGCGTCGGAGGGCATAGCGGACAGGCAAGGTGCTGAGGCAAACTGCTGCTGCAGACGGGACGGGATGTCTGGAGCGGGATTGGGGGACTCCCTCCGGCTCAAATTCAAAGGCAGCCACGGCAGCGTAGGTGCGAGTGCAGGAACCAGCATTTTGGCGACTCCTAGTGGCTAAGGTTGAATAAATGCTCGACGGTATATGCACCAAAAAGTTCATTGATGTAACAACAATGTTTTTTCTGATTATCGTTTCAGCATTAAGTCAAATATCAGCGGGAAATTGCAATCCGTACAGAATGACCGTAAAGTACAGTATTTAGGGACGTAACGTTACCAAGTTAATTTTACTGTAGTAGCCTAATGATATTTTAACAAACTGTTCCATAAGCCAAAAGAGGTTACCATGGTAATTATTTCTTTGTAAAAGTGTGCTACAAAGCCCACTTTGAATGTGGGCATCACGAAACCCCCCAAACCAACTAGCAACATATATTATGGTGACATTAACACTGGTATTGTGTTAAGGTTTTCTTTATGAGAAGTTATACATAAGCTCGGTTACACTTAGCTCATACCTGCTAATGGCAAATGCCTCAAATGCCAGTTTTCGATATTTATTTTCTTTTGCTTGGGATGCCAAGAACATTTTACCTACCCAGAAAGTTGTAAGAAAAGCCAAATTGTGAGTAAATGGTACGCGAAGGAAAATGTAGCTTTAGTTACGGTATTCGCAGAAGGTCAAAATAAATGAGAAACGTTGTGGAAATATGCATTTCAAAGCATTTCTATAGCCTACTCAAAGAGCCCTAAATAGCCGAACAAGATCTTAAAGTAAACAAGATCCTAAAGCGTGCAAAATAAGGCCTACATCGTCTTCAACCTTCATGAGGCTTTAAACTTTTAGTCGTTGTCAGGGCTGCAAAGTTTGTCTCTTAAACACGTAAAATATGCAGGTTTCATCCACTGCCAAATAAAACGACTCAATTTAGCAAACAATACGACTTGTTGCTCAAGTGGACACGTTCATAATACATATTATCGTGCAACTACCAGCAGTTAACATAAGGGGGCAGTATAAACATAAAATGGTGAAAAAGGGTTTTATTATAATGTCTTTCAATTTCTGTTTTATGTTGATCAGTATAACCTTCTTGACCAGTTAGATTTTTAGGAAGATTGTATAATAGCAGTGGACTCATTAAACTATGGAATTTGTACAAAAATTGATCAAGCCGCTTCTTACCATTGGATTTCTTCATTATTATATTTCAAAATCATCTTCTGTAATAAAAGGAATTGATTGACACAATTATATATTTCTCCACATTTCAAACATTTAGAAATATGCCTTCATATAAATAGGTTTTTAAGATTATGAATAACATTGCAGTGACTATGAACTTGAATTGTGCACATAATACAGTACAGTATAATACATTGCAATAATTTATATGTGACTGCTGGTTCAAAATTACAAAAAATCCTAAATAAATAATGGTTTGTCAAATAAATATTTTATTTTATTTTATTTATTAGAATTAAAGCAAATACACACCAGATACTGCAGAAGGTCTGTCACAAAAAATCCCAGTTACCACGGCAGTAATATCAAAACTTCCAGAAAAATGGAGCTATACAACCCATCAACACCTATTCTGAGAATTTGTAGTATATGTTTTATGTGTCCTTTAATCTATATTTATGTACAGTAGTGTCTGTGTGTTCTTGTCTATGCACAATAAATAATTTTATGCAAATTAGTATAAGTATTTGAGCAGTGGTATTGCCCTTTACTATCAAACTTAACGGAAACTGAAGTTGTCATGCCTTCGTTATTTCCTTAATTTATGCTGATAAACATGATTGTGTCCATAAACTGCAAAGTGGTGAGTCACAGGTGCTTTGATAAAGGAATTTGTTTTTAAAATGAATCACTGGAAATAACAAAAAAGCGCTAACATTAAGTTAATGTTTCTTTAATGATTCACTGAAAACTAGATTATATAACATGCTGAATAAGAAAACATTTTAATCAGAGTCGTGTAACATCAAGAATCACTGGCGCCTATTCAGTATTAACTCATAAATCATCAAATTGTCACTTCAGATGAAAGTATGCCCAAATACGTTACAGTTATGGGTCACATTTGTGATTGTGTGGTGTTCTTGGAACTGAAAAGGGATCTTTGAGATTGAATATTGTACCCTTGTGAGGGTATTAAGTTACCTCCAAAGTGCCATAAAGATCATAATCTTTAGTTATTAACCACAAGATGGGGTATGAAGGAACGTGTGTGCACTCATTATCTGGATCTCAATCTTCGATAAGACATTAATTATTGCCATGCACATGTTACATCCCTTTTTGTTTTCACATTATTCAGCTGACAGGACATTTTCACCCATGTCCAAGATGCACCATGACTCTGTCTGGAAGGATGCCAAAGTTCACTATATTTACCCACCCCATCCCTGCGGAGAATTCTTATCTCCTCACTGCTCCCTGAGATCTATACTCTCATCCACGCAGTTTCACTCACAGATACCCTCTGTCATTCATCATTAGTGAGTTAGCAGGGAGCCGGGGGAGATCATGAAGTGGAAGCTGAAGTTGCCGAACCCAGGTCTGGAGGACAGAATTCTGACCCACGATGAGCTGGAGCGGCTGGAGGTGGAGGAGGCAGGAGACAGGCCCAAGTGGGATAACAAAACCCAGTACATGCTGACCTGCGTGGGCTTCTGTGTGGGACTGGGCAATGTGTGGCGTTTCCCCTACCTGTGTCAGAGTCATGGAGGAGGTGAGTGCTTGCTTGGGCTTGCTTGGGCATTCCGCATAGATGTATGTAGCAATATACCTTTATGTGGTTGGTAAATTTGTGAAAATGGTTCTTGTGATCATGTTTTCATTCAAAACACAGTAGACAGAAATTGTAAAAAGGGCTGAAGAGGATAATACAAAGAGAGAGAAAGAGAGAAAAAGTGACAGAGGAAGAAAATGTAAAAAGCGTCTTCGCCTTTGATCAGTAATCATTTTTATGTTCCATATAAACTACAGCATATGCTTCAAACAGCCTTTAAAACAGAAAATGTGCTAAAGTTCACAATGCCCGTATACCAACTTACATCCACCTGTTCTTATCCACCTGTCCTAGGGCTTACATTATCTTATCTTTCTTTACCTGCGGCCACTTCAATTCCTCAGAAGACGATGCCTATTAAAACTTGCAGTATTAAGACTTCTTTTGTTATATTAAAGTCACATTGCTATGATTTTTATTTCACGATTTCTTTCCTGCTTTTCAAGCTTTTCATTATGCAAATTGAACATAATTGTTAAATATGAAAATGTCCCTTAAAATATAAATGATTACATGTTTAAATATGAACCGTAATCATACATGAACCATTTAAAATATTCATTGCGTGAACAGAGTACTTAAACATCAGTTAGCTTCATTGAAATGCATGCTTGAGATGAAATACGACTATAATATGTGTAGGCAAAACATAAAGACATGTCAAACTGAATATGTACACTCTAAATTATATTTTAAGTTTTCCATGCTGTCCTTCTGAAACCTCGTATCTCGTATTATTTTCCCATAAATCATTACTATTAGTCAGGCTTTATGTTTGTCATTGGGTTTTGCAAATACCTGAACAACAAATTAAAAGTGCTTGTCAGCTTTGACAACACAGTATGTAATAATTTAAAAAGTACAGTGTTTTTCCATTTCCTGGAAAACAGCAAATTTGAACATCAGAGGTTTCAGAAGGACAGCGACAATATACAGTATATATATATATATATATATATATTATATATTTATTATTTATATCCATATATAAAATAGTATAAAATACAGTATATAAAAATAATATTAAGAATGTGAAAGATGTTTTTAGAGAGAGATTTAGATTAATGTATTATAGTTTTACAGCTTTAAAAAATATCTGTACTAACAGTATAACTTCTCTGACTAATAAGACCATAAACAGCTTATACGGTAATTTTCCCTCATGAGATGGTTATTACAAGTTCGGCCCTCTTTTAGTATTACATTAATTTTCACAGGTTTCCTGTAAAGGCAATAAATGTGTGTAACACTTTTACCAAGGACCTTCGCTCAAGGCTAACTACAGTGCATGGCGAGATCACATTAAGTGAGAAGAACTCAGAGGTCACAACCTCCCGGACAACTATTAACCCAGTTGTGCTAAAAACTGGCAGACAATGGCATCAGTCATGGAATTAATAAAAAAACAGAATGGAAATGTACAACTGCACATACACAGTATACTATTACTGTATATCATTAAGGCAGATGTAAAACATCAATTTAAATTGTGGCATTTTATTTCAAATCAAGGCCAACGAAAGCAGACAAGTGACGTATCATCACATGCTATCACACGAGATAAAATGACAGAGGACGGGAAACAAATTGGCTGATAAGCTCTTTTATGAAATCAGAACTGCTGACTTTAGTTTTGACCCTGCATGGGGAAGAATATTAGAAGATTAGATTGTCTGAGGTTGTGTCTGACACATTTGTGGACAGACAAACAGCCAGCCACTGAATGTGCCAATGATAGTGTTAAAGGAACAGTTCACCCAAAATGAAATTTCTGTCATACTCACCCTCAAATTGTTGCAAATCTGTATAAAAGTCTTTGTTCTGATCAACACGGAGAAAGATATTTGGAAGAATACTTGTAACCAGTTTTTGGCCACCATTGACTACCATAGTACGAAAAACTTTGTTCTGTTGAACACAAAATGAGATCTTTTGGAAGAATGTAGTAAAGCGAAGAGTTCTGGGGCACTTTTGACTGCCGTTGTCATTTTTCCTATGGTAGTCAATGGTGGCCAAGAACTGTTATATCTTTCTCTGTGTTCATCAGAGAAAAGAAATTTGGAACAACCACACTGTAAACCCGAATGTTCAAAGAAATTAAACAGTTTAAGTAGTGTAAACTTAATTTTATATAAAAAAATTCCTAACTTAAATGTTTTGAGTTCCTGTAACTAATTCTTACTTTTGAGTTAGTTTAACTTAATTTCAACAAGTTAATTCAAGATGATTTGTTGAGAATGAAATTCAGTTCCCAGCATGCTTTGCGTGAGACTGCATTAGGAAAGTACATTTTGAAATGAAGTGTTATTTTATGAGTTTTTAGAAAGGAAAAAGCCTTGTTAATGATGAATGTTCAATTATCTTGGATATTTAGAAGAGTTTGTTGTATTTTTGACTTTTGGGGTTACCATCGTTCAGAAGAGTGGTGTGTGTGTGTGTGTGTGTGTGTGTGTGTGTGTGTGTGCGTGCGTGCGTGCGTGTTGCATCACTCTCTGTGAAGGCTGTTTGTTAATTGTTGATGCAGCTGAACTGTTTAGGTTGTCTTAAGACCTTTCATTTATTTAGCTGTAAATAAAAAAAGTTACTTTGCTAAATGTTCAAAATTAAAAGGAGTCAACAACAGTACAACAAACTCAAAACTGACTAGTTTTGCTTACTTAAAATTGTTCAAAATTAAAAGGAGTCAACAACAGTACAACAAACTCAAAACTTACTAGTTTTGCTTACTTAAAATTGTTCAAAATTAAAAGGAGTCAACAACAGTACAACAAACTCAAAACTTACTAGTTTTGCTTACTTAAAATTGGGAACATCGTAACTCAAAAAATTTGATGTAACTGATTACCTCCAATTTTTTGAGTTTTCCCAACTTATTCGGGTTTACAGTGCAGCGTTAAACCAGCATTGATTGCAACATCCGAAGTGTTCTGTATGACGAAAGTATAATAAAACATAAGTAAAATAGTCAATATATAAAAATAGGGATGAGAAATTGACCGTTAACTTTTCAATGATAGTGCTAAAAATGAAATTAGAATGTGAGTAAATGAAGACAAAATTGTTATTTTTGGGTGAACTGTCCCTTTAAGTGCTAACACATTGTTTTGATAAAAATTAAAATAAAAAGCTTTCATTTTGCTGTGTCTTTCCTTTCAGGGGCCTTCATGATTCCTTTTCTGATCCTGCTGGTTTTTGAGGGTATCCCTCTTCTTCATCTGGAGTTTGCTATTGGTCAGCGGTTGAGGAAAGGCAGTGTGGGGGTGTGGAGAACCATTAACCCTTACATGCTTGGAGTTGGTGAGCAAACACTTACCTAAAACATTCTAATTTCATTTTTAGCACTATCATTGAAAAGTTAACGGTCAATTTCTCATTCCTATTTTTATATATTGAATATTTTACTTATGTTTTATTATACTTTCGTCATACACTTCGGATGTTGCTATCAATGCTGGTTTAACGCTGGTTCAGAAGAACATCCTGTTTCACTACACAAACGTTTGAACAAAATACAACCAACAGAATATTTATAACCAATTTAAAATGTTAAACAAATATCTATAAGAATAAATTATATGTGTAAGATAAATAACTATTATTTATAATAATAAATAAATAAAAAGTGAAACCGGAAGTGCTTCTGCTTCCAGTGTTTACAGCTTGTGAAGTGTCATTTACAGATAATTCAATTTGAATATTTATTATAATATATTAATATAAATTTTTAATATATATTTTTTAAATTATAGAATTATGGTAAACTCTGGAAAAAACTATAGAATGGTGACACAAATGGTAAATGTTGTGAAGATAAAAATGTAGGAATGTAAAAATGTACTCATTTTTATCATCCAACTTCTTGATGTTTCTCCATGGGATGCATTTATGCTATCCATTTTCTTCATCGATTGGTCCAAGTCATCCATTTCAAAAACATTTTTAATTAGATCTTCAGGTGAAGAAGTTTTTAAGATAACATTTTTTAAGAAAAGCATTCCAGTATTCAGAGTTGTCAAAATAATAAATAGGTCACAAATATCCTATAAAATTGCACAAGGAGGCAATTAAATTAATTTTGGACGTGTGTTCATTCTGGTTTCATTAAAAACGATGCAAGGAATCAGAAAAAAAACTTCTCTTACAATCCTTTATTGATGCATATGGCAGACTTTTTCAACCAAAGCACCAAACACACATTCTCTGGAAATCTGATTCAGAACCTTGACGTTGCTGTTATACCTCCACAGGTATTGCGTCTATGTTTGTGTCCTTCCTCGTCAGTCTGTACTACAACACCATCATAGCCTGGGTCATGTGGTACTTCTTCAACTCATTCCAGGATCCATTGCCCTGGAGCCAGTGTCCCGTCAATGCCAACAATACAGGTACAGTTCATACAGTATGAGCTGCCCATAAAGAGCACATCAATGATGGATGTGTTTTAAAAGTGCTTTTCCAGAATGCTCAAAGTAACACCTGTTTGTTGGCAGGACTCATTCCAGAGTGTGAGAGGAGCTCACCTGTGGATTATTACTGGTATAGAAAGACTCTCAATACTTCTGAAGCCATAGATGTGACAGGGGGTCTGCAGTGGTGGATGATACTCTGTCTGGTCTCTGCCTGGGCAGTGCTGTATATCTGCTGCATCCGTGGAATAGAAACCACTGGAAAGGTAGAGCCACTCAAAAAATAATGTTCCCATTGGCCTACATAAATTGTTCCTACAGGGATTAAACTAGATATGTTTTAGTTTAGAAAAAATTATCCCCCCTTTAGATCTGAATAAATAGAGTTTGTTGTTTATAAAGCAAACATGTAACAGTATTGCCAGTGTAGGCAAATAATATTTCAATCCTCAAACCGAATCCCTCGCTTGGCACACTCCAGTTTGCCAGTAATAAACTTTAAAGCATGAGCAATGCACAATTGAATTACAAAGGTTATACTTTTTATATCATATGAATGCTATAAATGAATGTAGTCATAAAAAAATAAAGATTACATTGCTATATTGTAAGGCCACACGTTCATAAAAATGCCAAACACAGTACAAGTTTACAGCTTTACAACTCCATGTGAACACTTAAGCAGATGTTTTTTTTTTATCTGTTGCAATACTAGAGTTATAATCCCTGATGTTTATCTCAAAATCGGCTGCTAAAATGTTCTCCAAGTATCCCAAAGGATCATTATATTTTATTAGAGCTTTTGATATTCACATCATGTAATAAAAGAAGGTTGATTTTAGATGTTTCAATAAGCCGGTGTCTCTTCTGTAGGCCGTGTACGTGACCTCCACGTTACCGTATGTCGTTCTCACCATCTTCCTGATCAGAGGACTGACTCTGAAGGGATCGGTCGAAGGTATTAAGTTCCTCTTCACGCCAGACGTAAGTGTCAAAATCACCCAAAATCAACTGTGAATTAACTTTCATTTTGTTTTAGTAACACTGTCAAGACATGCAAACACAAAAACTTTTGTGCTCGTGTTAACAGGTAAATGAGCTTGCAAACCCCCAAACTTGGCTGAATGCAGGAGCACAAGTGTTTTATTCATTTTCTCTGGCTTTTGGGGGTCTCATCTCTTTCTCAAGCTATAATTCTGTGCAGTAAGTGAATATTTTTTATTGTGTTTGTTTTTTCCATACAGTGGTCCAAGTGTGTTTGCCACACTTTTGCGTTATATAACTGAACCAAGTGGTATTTGTTTGGTGAGATATAGCAAAAATACACAAGGAAGGGTTTGGTGACATTTATCTTCTCGCAATTTATAAAAGTTACAAAAAAGCTACATTTTGAACTTTATTTTTAGTGTACGTAGTACCCTATTGAAATGTGCTTCTTATAAAAATAAATTACATTTTGCAAATGTCATGACATCATGTCTTGTTGTGTGAGATGCATATTTTATCTAAATGGAGCATAAACATCAACAAATCTTCTAGGGTTGTAGAGTTTCTTCAGGGTCTGCATTTAAATGAGCATTCCTTATTGCTAAATAACTTCTGCACAATATTACTCATAATCTATATAGCAGATTGTAATTCTGAATTACTTTAATTGTGACAAAAATGTCCTGACGTGTCATGAACACTAAGTGAGAAAGACAAGACATTAAAAATATTAACAGCTAGAAACAAGCATAAACACTAAAGCGCAGCCAATGTCGGAAACGTGAAGACAGTGCTTGGTTTGTTATTGCGTTTCAGTATCAAATGCAATAACATTCATGCAATAACATTTGGGGACCACAAACAGCCGATTTAATTTATATATTTAATTTATTTATAGAACACGGCTATTCGAAACATCAAGGCTTGAGTTATTTTACACATTATTGGCGATTTAGAGTACAACAGAGATTTAATCTTAAAGTAGGATGATAATGCTTCAAAAATAAATCCATTTCTTTCTTTCTTTCTTTCTTTCTTTCTTTCTGTCAGTAATAACTGCGAGCAGGATGCAGTCATCATCTCCATCATCAATGCCTTCACATCCATCTATGCAGCCACTGTCATCTACACAATCATTGGTTTCAGAGCTACAGAGAGATTTGATGACTGTATAAATGGGTAAGTACTGAATCATATAATAACAACGCTATTATCAGAAACCTTTTTATGGAACAAAATGATTTATGGCATCATATAGATAAGTGTGATATGTTTGTTAAAATACAGGAGTGAATTAGATTGTTCCATAAAATTAATGTAGCAAATGAGTGGCTTTTGATTGCCGATCATTCTACTATACAGTAATACAATTTACTTTCCAGGTACTTATTTGGTTAAAATATGCACCTGTCTTACCTCTACCCTACAGAAACATATTGACTCTATTAAACACATTTGAGCTGCCAGAGGGAAACATCACTGAAAGCAACTATGATGCTACACTTCAGATTCTCAACACCTTGTCCCCAGACATCATCTCCAACCTCACACTTAAAACCTGTAATCTCAACACCTTCCTCAGTGAGGTACAATAATCCTCTTTAGTTGGTTAATTCATTTCAATACCAATGAGACTTTAGTAAGTTTACAAATGAAACGCTGCTGTCCTTCTGAAACTTTGTATTTCCGTATTTCGTCGTTTTAATTTTTTGCAGTAAATCATTATTATTAGACACCCTTTCTGTTTGTCACTGGGTTTTGCACATGTCTATCTAATAAAAAGATTTAAAAAGTGCTTGTTAACTTTAACAATACAGTATTTAATTATTGTAAAAGTACACGGTTCCTGAAAAACAGCTCATTTGGACATCCGAGGTTTCAGAAGGACAGCGACGGTATTATAAAGCTTCAGTATTTTAATGTTTATACAAACCGTGTTTTATTGGATTTTTTTTGTACTCAGTTTTGTTAAAAAAATAACCTGATTTTCACATTAAAAATTAAATTTTCACTGGTAACATGTAATTTTTTTAATGGGCTCAGTTAAGGTTTCATAAATTTGTTTAATTTAAATTTGTCAACAGGCGTCTGTGAAATGTAACTAAAATTACACTTTAACTAAGCCTTGTAAACTTTTAGATGCAACAAATCAATAAATCATTTTACATTGGATAGGACCAGTGACGTTAGGGTTAGGGGTGGGGCTTCAGTATTGCTTTTTTTCTATCAACTGGACGTTTTTGGGCAATTCACAACGTACGAATTCAAGCCACCCCGTAAAATAGTTATGAATTCCTGTGAGATCAGGTTGCATAGTCATGTCATGAGGTGTCATGATGATCACCACAAAATGTTTACCATTCTGTGAACATTTCACCTGGAATCTGCAGCTATTTGAATCTGCATCAATATATAAAGAGGTTGGTTCCAAAATTAGATGATTTTTTGTTTTTAATGTGTAAGTTAGCTGTTTTTTTTTTAGTTATTATGGCTTAAATCAAAATAAAACCAACTGCAGTTTGATTGATATTAATTGGAATGCACTATAAAAAATATTTATTTTGAATTTTTTTAAAATCTCATTTTGGAACCAAATATTTCATATTTTGGTTATTTTTTTGGTACTCTGAATCATTATTTGTTTATTTATCTCTGTACAGGGTGTAGAAGGAACAGGCCTGGCATTTATTGTGTTCACTGAGGCCATCACAAAGATGCCCCTGTCTCCTCTCTGGTCTGTCCTCTTCTTCATCATGCTTTTCTGCCTTGGCTTGTCCTCCATGTTCGGCAACATTGAGGGTGTTCTGGTTCCACTCCAGGACCTAAATATCTTTCCTAAAACATGGCCCAAAGAGGTTCTTTCAGGTATTATACTATATCCACTATGTGACCATGATACTTACAAAATAACACCTTGTGTTATCTAATACAAAAGTTAAGTACAAAATTTACAGTAGTATTTTTAAGTGTGTCTGTGGTTTAAAACTCTTATACTGTCAATGCAGGTGTGACATGCGTGGTGTGCTGTCTGGTTGGGTTGATCTTCGTGCAGGGCTCTGGGAACTACTGGTTGGCCCTGTTTGACAGTTTTGCTGGCTCAATCCCTCTCCTCATCATAGCGTTTTGTGAGATGATTGGAGTTGTGTACGTCTATGGTATAGACAGGTAGGTGGAAACCCAAGGGTTTTGCTATGCAGTGGTGTTTCACTCTTTTGCCCAAACAGTCAAGGAAATTGCGAGGTATATTAAATAAGACATGTTGGGACCCATGCAGTCAGGGCATGCAGGGCAAGAGCGATAAAGTGTTTTCTGTAAATTAGTTTTACTAATACAGAATACTTTATCAGCAATTCAGATGTGACTAGACACTGGGTTTTTGTTTGGATAATACTCATTGAGTCATAAATCTTTTTCTGATTAGGTTCAACGAAGACCTGATATTTATGATTGGACACAAGCCGAACATATTCTGGCAAGCCACGTGGAGATTCATTAGTCCTCTTATCATGTTAGTCATCTTCGTCTTTTACTTTTCCACCACCGTCACCAAGGAGATCTTCTACAGTGCCTGGAACCCTGAATCGGTAAATTAATCTAAATGTACCTATTAACAGGATTTACCACAAACTGTAATATGCAAAGCAGAAATTACCATGTTGTTTCATTTATAGGAAAATTTTCCAGTGCTAGAAAAGAAGCCTTATCCATCATGGATCTATGTAATAATCTTTCTACTGGCTGGGATTCCCAGTTTGTCTGTGCCTGGTGCTGCTGTTGTCAGAGCCATACGAAACTACTGCTGCAAAAAACATCACAGTGACAGAGTGCAGGAGCTCGACTCCATATCTTACACAATTCAGGTGCAGGATGAAGAGAAGAAATCACAAAATTCCTACAAGAGCTAACTTTTATTAACAATTTTTACAGTTCATACACATTTTCAAGCTTACACATTTTCAACAGCTTCTCGTTCAGAGTATTGATATAGTTTGACCGATGTTTGTTTGCTTTAAATGCCATTTTTCTTGTCTTTAATAGCAAAAACATAAACTATCACTGTAAAAAAAATATTTGACAGTATTCTGTTATTTTTTTTACAGATTTTCCACGTATAATGTAAAAAACTGTAATTTTATGCATTTTTTAAAAATACGGTCAAAATGTAAAATTACAGAAAAATACTGCAAATTTACAAGAAACATCTAATTCTACAGAGAAAAACTGTTATTTTTCGATTAATTTCTTGCACCCCAGCTGCCAGAAAATTTCCGTTTTTTTACAGGATTTTTTTTACAGTATATTGAAACAGCCTAAACAACGAAAGCCTAAAATGATATGTCTTTTTTCAAAATATCATTGTGGTTTCAGCTTTTGCGTTCTCTTACTGTTTCATAGCATTAACAGAACACAAACCAGAGGACTTTTACAAACAGTATATGGTTAATGTTGTATAATTAGGGTCTATTAGGTTGAAAAAGCTCTTATTTATGTTGAAGAATATAATTTGAATATAATTTTACATACAGTATCTTTCAATATTGTGAAATTATATGAAGATTCTGTATTATTTGTGACATTGGCATATGGCAGGCAAGCACTTCAATTTTAGAGCATAAATGTTTAGATCATTCATTGTATTTATTTTTATAACAAATAAATATAACAAACTGTATTTTGACTGTTTTGTGCCGTGTATGTTTCACTGGGATTATGATAAGGGAATGTGTGGGCATGTTTTTTTTGTAAATGCGGATTTCTTTTATTAAAACAAAATAATTTTTCAAATCTAATATTGTGGCTGTGCTTGTACACTTCTGAAATGAATGTCAGGTGATTCGTCTTCTGTTTTCAGAGCGTTAAGGGATGGCTCTCACATCGCTGCTTAATCCTTTAACCTGTCGAATTGATGCTATAATACAGATTGCTTCCTGGGGAAATTTACCACAAGCCAAAAAGAAAAAAAGACATCATTTAAAGATGATGCATTCACACTTAGGCCCCTCCTTCCCTCGAAACAGGGGAGAAAACAAATGTGTACAGCAGCAGTGTAACCACAGAAAAGCTTATGATTTCCGGGGCCAACTTCAGACTCCAATGATGGACGTTCAAGAGAACAAGTGCACAGACCTTGTCGAGAAAACTGACACCAAGAACGCTGACCAAAGACCCAAATGGGACAACAAAGCTCAGTACCTGCTCACATGCATCGGATTTGCTGTTGGTCTAGGAAACGTATGGCGATTTCCATACTTATGTCAGACCTATGGTGGAGGTAAGGGTCTGCTTAGTTTGGTCCTGAAAGTCTTATTAGTTCATTTAAAACAATTTAAACACAATTGGCACAGAAGCATGGGCTGCCTAGTGCAATTTGTTTATGAATTTATCAGCTTGTTTGAAACAGGAAGATGATGTAACACCAGACAGGAAACAAGTGAGGCTGCTCTTCACTACATGTGTTATATTATAGAGGCTAGACAGGAAAATGTGATTCTCTGCAGATTTTTAAATAACAAATCATGTAAATATCATTAGAATTATGGATTAATTAATGAAATATACATATATTATTTATATGTGGTGTGCTGGTTTACTTTAGATATTTCCTTGTGTAACAAAACTTTGACGTTCTTTGTAGCAAAATGTTGTTTTGATTTCTTATTAAACGTATATAGTCTATCATCCATGGATAGGTAAAATATGGACAATCCCAATAGTTGGGTTTAAATTCAACTATTCCGGGTTGTTTCAACATATGAATGGGTCAATTATGGACATTTTTAGGATAATGCAAACAAACATTCGTCCTGTGTTTGTCATCTATTTGTTGTTTGCATTTCCCTTTATTTTTTATATTTTACCCCACTGTGAGTTAAAGAAACCCAGCATTTCTAGAGTTGACACACACACACCCACACTACAGAATGGCTTGTTATGTTGATAAAGACTTCAATTTCACTCCGTTTCTCACAAAACACTAAATGTTTTCAGAATATGTTAATAGCACCTTTTTAAGACGTTTTCTCTCGTTCATTATCAATTTTTGTTTCATGCTTTTCGAGTTTATGTCAGAAATCTGGCACACTGAGACCGTTTCTCAGAAGCATGTATGCCCTATCCTCTAAACCACTGTTTCCATTGTGGTTTTGTGATCACAGCTTGATTTCCTTTCCAAACACACTTCATTTTACAACCAAATACAAACTTCATCTATATTAAACACACGCAGACGATTTATTAGTAGATTTTTCTGTTTTGCTGAATGCAAAAAGAGTCAGTATAGGCCTGTTAAATAGTCTCACAGGCCTAAAGAGTTGTGAAGGCCTCATTTCACAACCACAAGGGTAAACTTCGCTATTTCCATTTTAAGTGTACATGTGTTTAAAGTGATACTTCAGGCCTGAATCAAAATTTCCCCATGTTTTACTTACCCTCAAGGCATCCTAAGTGAATGTATCTTTCTTCTTGAAGAATAATGCAGTCGGAGTTCTAATACATATCCTTTTACTTCCAAGCGGTATAATGGGAGTGAATGGGGGACATTTTTTGAAGCTCCAAAAGCCTCTCGTTTGCCTGCAGCGGATGTTACACATTATCGTTAAAAGCGCAGTCAATATGGATATGTCTCAAACAAACGCATCGATTCGCTTCAGAAGACCTTTAAGACCACGGAGCCGTGTCGAGCCGTTCTTTGATCGATGGATGCACTTTTTGGAGCTTCAAAAAAATTGCCTTGAGGGTGAGTAAAACATGGGGAAGTTTTGATTCAAGCCTGAAGTAACGTTACCGCTTTAAATTAAGTGTAATGTGTGATGGCTCATGATGTTGCCAAACACAAACACCTTGTGCTTAGCGTTAACTGTTGCATTATTCATGTTACACCAGTGGCGTAGCCAGAATTTTATTTTTGAGGGGGCCTATCTGTAAATGAGGGGACCATTATGTATATGTATAGGTTTCTATTACTAGAATGATACACCTGTATTATAGCCTACAGCTCATTTCGCCGTTTTAGCAAACATAAACATAGCCTAGCTGTTCTTATCTGGTCCTCGCGATATTTTGCGTGTCTCTCGTTTATACGTTAATACCTGATTAAATCATCAGCTTGTTAGAAGAGCGCTCCATGAATGAACTGTGTCCCGATTGTCATGATCCCTACACAGTGTTCACTGCTCTCTACTCCCTGCACACAGGAAATCGGCTGATGTTTGCTTCTGATGTTAACTTCAGAACACGAATTTGCGCTACACAACTGCCTGACAAAACTTACTATTTGCGTAACGTTAGTAGTCACGTTTCGCGCACTTCAATGCCCTTTATGTCCACTTCGCAGGGCTACAAAATATGGGAGTCGTGAGGACCAGGATTAAAGAACCGCAGTAGCTCGGTGGCTATACCCGTCGGCTTGCCTTTTACATGATAAGGCAGTGTAATCGTTATCTTTAGCAGTCTTCTCATTTTCTTCTTGCTCATCTTTTCGTAATTTATATACAGTATATATATAAAAAGTGACATAATTAAACCAATAACTTTGAAAACAGCGGGGAGCACTGATTGGTCGATCAACCAGAGTAACAACTCAACAATTCCTTATTTTTTATTTTAAGCAATCTGAGGCCCCCTCCTGGCTACACTACTGTGTTACACTATTAACATTTGAAGTGTCTTTCATGCAGTCGGGAATTCGTAACGATTTTAAATTAATTTGTACTACGTGAATTGTCTAAAAACGTACAATTTTGAATGTCACTGTGAACCGGAAGTTGCGTTTGTTTTTACTTCTGTATTCTGATGCATTTCTGAGTGAATATCAAATGAGGACAGATAGTGGGCGTGGCTTGTGTTTTTCATCGCAAATTAATTGGATATAGAAAAGGGGGCGTCTAATTTTGAAATGGAACTAGCAGCAGACTGTCAGTTGGAGGGGAGGAGGCGCCTAACTTACGTCATATGACATAGATAGTCACTAGAGGGCGGAAGAGCATTTACAGATTTTAACCGAAGATTATGAGGGCACACAGATTTTTAACAGAGAAAGAAAATGACCCACACTGAAGCTATTCATAAAAAACACTGCAGTATTCTACGGAAAAATAGGAATTGTAATATTTAATTTCACAGGGACTTTAAAAATACTTAAGCCCCTCATCCAACCCTCCCCTAAACCTAATTATCACTGGTGCAAAAGCAAATCATACTAAAACATACAGTTGAGATGCTACGAATTGGCCACCATATAAAATTCGTACGAATTGCCGTGAGATTGTGTACTGAAACTGTAATTTATGTTGATTTGGACACACAGGTGCCTTCCTCATCCCGTACCTCATAGCTCTGGTTTGTGAGGGCCTGCCCCTGCTTTATATGGAGCTTGCGATCGGACAAAATCTCCGGACCGGCAGCATTGGAGTCTGGAACTCGATCTCACCGTACTTGTGTGGCGTAGGTGGGTAATGGAACAATTAAGTGACTGTAAAACCTGTTTGACTCCTATCTGTGGTCTGTATGTATTAATGGCGACAATCTGTCTGTGTTGCAGTCTAAATGTTCTATGTAAGAAAACAGCCACTGAGAAACTTACTGCTTTATAAATCCAATCTAACAATTGATTGTGTCACTCTCTTTGACTTTTGATGGTTTCAACATCTACATACATGTTATCTACATAACATTTCTGTGGGCATGCAGGTCTGGCTTCTATGACAGTGTCCTTCCTTGTTGGCTTATTCTACAACACCATCCTGGCATGGGTGTTATGGTACTTTTTAAATTCGTTTCGTAACCCACTTCCGTGGCATCACTGTCCTACTGCACTAAACCTTACAGGCAAGTTACAAACACCACAGAATCAAACATTATAAACACCTTTAATGCACAGTAGCTTTATAGAAAACATATTAGTGCAGGTAAATCATTATGTTGTTTTTTTATGTGATATTCTGTCATTGTAATTTACCATTGCAGAACATATTGAGGAGTGCAAACAGAGCACCCCCGCCAACTATTTCTGGTACAGGGAGACTCTGAACATCTCTCCAAACATTGATATCAATGGGGGTATAGAGGGTAAGCTGGTGTTGTGTCTGGCTGCAGCCTGGTGCATAGTTTATTTTTGCTTCATCCGAGGCATTGAAACCATTGGAAAGGTATTTAAAGTGACCGTTTTGTGAGACCCTGCTCTCATTACTTCATGTTACGCAAAACAACTGTCTTAATGAATACTCTGGACATTTTATGCTGCAGGCTATATATGTGACAGCCATCTTCCCTTATGTGGTGCTCACCATTTTTCTGATCCAGTCATTGACTCTACCAGGTGCTACTCTTGGAATACAAAACCTCTTCAGCCCAAATGTAGGTCTTATAACACAGAGCCTTTAATGCAGTCTGTGACAAATGATGTGAATGGTTAACTTGTTTGTTTCTCCTGACAGTGGGAAACATTAAAGGACCCAAGGGTGTGGTTAGACGCAGCCACTCAGATTTTCTTCTCTCTGTCTTTAGCCTTTGGTGGCCTCATTGCATTTTCCAGTTATAACCCACAGAAGTAAGAAACCACCAACCAAACGTACATGTAAAAACAACACCTTAACACAACTGTCAGTCTTCTGTGCTTATCAGTTTCATGCCTGGATTTAATAGACAACACCCACATTAATGTTGTTACCACATATTTTTATGTAACAAAATATAGAATCAAATCGAGTAGAATTTATTTCAGAGAAAACTAGGCTAGCACAAGCATAGTTTCAGGAATGAAGTTTCATATGATAAAACAATAGATACTGTATATTATTGAATATAAAAACATCTTTAGACACTTTTAGATGTCATAGTGGAATATTGTTAATGTTATGTGGTTAGGACACTCATGTGAAAGGAACTGAACTCATTTTTAGGAATTGTATTGTTTTATCTTACAGAATTTTCATATATTTTTAAATTGCGGTAAAGAAAATGTCAGATTGCAGAAATATTCTACAAATTTACAAGTTGGCGTAAAATAACATTAAAAACATCTAATTTTACTTAATTCTTCAGCCGCTTGACTCTGTTTTGGCAGAAAGAGAAACAGCATTAGTGGCGTGTAGGGAGAACTAGCCCAGCTAGTGTTGTGCTTGTGCGGCTTATATGCCCGGCACCTGGATCTGTATCCCCGCCACAAACTGTATTGACATGACCTTACATTGACAAGGATTGATAAATGCTGAAAAACTAAATTGTTCATTGTTAGCTAATGTTTGCTGATGTATTTACTAATGTTAACCAATAGCACCTTATTGTTAAGTGTTACGAAATAATTTAGTAATCAAATCAAATAAAAAAGGGCACACCCTTAGCCTATAAATACTTTCTACTGGTCAATTAAGACACAATGTACATTTTCAACTTGAATGTTAATGTGCAAAATCTGTACCCAAATTCTCTGTTCTCAGGAACAACTGTGAACGTGATGCTGTCCTCGTTGGCTGCATCAACAGTTTTACATCCATCTATGCATCTATACCCATCTTTGCAATCCTGGGATTCAAGGCACAAACTAATTATTTGGAATGCATAAACAGGTGACGATAACAATTTCACCACAATAATAATGAAATGTAGACATTGTGCGAAAGATTTAACTTTTGTCCTTTATCCTTTCTTTTCAGTCATGTGAATACTTGGGCGGTTGCTTTAAATATTTCGGATAACAATGTAACAGAAGCCAGTTATGAACTGTGGTTCACACACCTGAATTCTACAAATCCATCATTTGTCAAAGAGCATAATTTGAAGATGTGTGATCTTAATGCATTTCTCAATCAGGTAAGGCTGCATTTGATAAGTCATATGCTCATTAGCTTTTTTTGTTGCTGTAATTTGTATTTTGTTAAAAACAGTTATCTGAAATGTGCTGATCTGCATGTAGGGTAGCAAACATTCATCTGCAACCTTTTAAAAGATGTAATGGAAAATAACAATAGGTCATTGTCCCCCCTGTGTGCGTCTGTGTATTTTGTATACCCAAGAGTGCATCAGGCACTGGCCTGGCATTCATAGTGTTCACAGAAGCGGTCACAAAGATGCCAGGTTCTCAGGTTTGGGCTGTGCTCTTCTTCATCATGCTGTTCACTTTGGGACTGTCTTCTATGTTTGGAAGTCTAGAAGGGGTTCTCACTCCTCTGTTAGACCTGCACATTATACCCAAAAGAATCCCCAAAGAACTTTTAACAGGTATAAAGTCAAATGACTCTAGTCAGTGTAAAAGAGGAATATATGATTTATTTTGCCTTTTTAGGTCATTTTTTCGGAACTTATCCACATACATAATTCTCTTTACAGGTCTCATATGCCTGGTTTCCTTCACTATCGCCTTGATCTTCTGTCTGCGCTCTGGAAACTACTGGCTAGAAATATTCAACAGCTATGTGGGGTCCGTCCCATTGCTGGTCATCGCCTTTTTTGAGATCATAGCAGTGGTCTGTGTCTATGGTGTTAACAGGTATGTGACTGAAAGCATTCCGAAGCATTTTTAGCCTTCATGCATGTACAGAGCAATATAATGAAGAAAGGCTTGGTCATAAGGTTAAATATATAAGTCTGTTCCTTAATAATTTACTGATTATGGGATTATATATCAGGTTCAGTGATGACATCGAGTGGATGACTGGACGGAGGCCCAACCTGTATTGGCAGGTGATGTGGAGGGTGATCAGCCCCCTCATGCTGCTGGTGGTCTTCTTGGCATATGTGATAGTTGAGGCCCAGAAGCAGCCGACCTATAAGGCGTGGAACCCAAATCATGTATGACACTTTGATCTATGATTGTTTCAGACAACGTTTTTAAGTATGATGGTACATATTGAAGAAAAAAATATTACATTCTTTACCCCTGTATCCCTCAGGTTGATTTTCCAAAGGCAGAGGATCAGCCTTATCCTTCATGGGTCTTTAACATTTGTGTTCTCCTGCCTGCTGTGCCATGTTGTCTTATTCCACTAGGGGTGCTCTACCGCTTCATCCAGTTACTTCATAAATACACAACAGATAGAAACACTCCAGAAGCTTATGATGTTGAAACTTAGGGATTGATGTACTGTTAGCTCTTTCAAGAATGTTTTTTTCATTCACAAAATCTCCAATGGAGAATGTTTATTAAAAATGTAATGGTAAAGCTGAATGATATCAACATGCAGCATTCATACAGTAGTATTATCAAGACTGTATAATCATCTCTGATTATTTCAGAGGGAACAACTTGAGTTTTCTAGAGGAAACCTGAGGAAAAAGATGTGATGTATTTATAGACAATATTTGCTCATGTAATATCTCACGTCATTTAATTGGATACTCTGTATTTTTTAATTAAAATATATCTTAATAGTATATAACATCGTTCTGCATTTTCAGTTACAGTTTATATTGTATGTATTCATTTCCAGGAATATTAATTTAATTAAATTGACAGCAAAGTTAGCTTAGGCTAACACTGAGATTTTTATTGGCACACTGTATCTTGGTTCATTAATTATGTAATTTGCATTTCTAAGATAAATGTATTAAAATATCCTGATAATTTCCATGACACACCACATACTGCTTTATAAAGAGGTAATAAGTGGATGTATTGTCACACACAGAAAGACTTAACAAACCAAAGAAAAAAACATAAAGAGATGAAAGTAATCTTGCCGCATGTCAGACTTCATACTGACTACCTAATAAAAGTGACAAATACTTCAGATAAAATGTGACCCTGTGCAACAAAACCAGTCTTATGGGTCAATTTTTCGAAATTGAGATTTTTACATAATCTGAAAGCTGAATAAATAAACTTTCTAAAGATATATGAGTTGTTAAAATAGGACAATATCTGGCTGAGATACAACCGTTTAAAACTCAGGAATCTGAGAGCGCAAAAAATTAAAATATTGAGAAAATTGCCTTTGAAGTTGTTAATCAGGGGCACTGTGGCAGACCATCCACTCACAAAAATAAAGTTTTTTATATATTTAAGGCAGGAAATTTACAAAATATATTCATGGAACATGATCTTTACTTAATATCCTAATGATTTTTGGCATAAAAGAAAAATCGATAATTTTGACCCACACAATGTATTTTTGTCTTTTACTAAAAATGTTCCCGTGCTACTTAAGACTGGTTTTGTGATCCAGGGTCACAAATGTGTAAAAATATAACTTTGCCAGGCAATGCTCATTAATAACGGTAACACCAAAGAATTAGTCTGCAGTTTACGGTAAGACTTGTTGGAAAAACACAAGTTAGTAGCAATAAGCTGTACTAATAGCTGTAATAAACATGTCAGCTTGTGGCCATATATGTCATGTAAACTGCTGAAAAACAGGTGAGATGTTGTAAACCTTCGTTGTTTTTTAACTGAAGTGAGATAAAGGGTTGGATAAAGAACATTATACACTGTAAAAAACATTCCAGCTGGGGTGCCAGAAAAAAAAAAAACATACAAGTTTTTTCGTTATTTTACAGCAAACTTTTCGGTGATCTAACATTTATATTGCATTTCAAAAACATGTAAAAATTATTTACACTTTTTAAAAAAAGGGGTCATATGGCACGAATACGTGTTTTTCTGTGTCTTTGCTGTGTTATAAGTTGCCCATGCATGTATTAGACACGTAAAATTGCAAAAATTAAAGTGTCGGAACAAAAGATGCATTCTATCTAAAAGCGAATGCTCACTCAGACCTGCCTGAAACGCCTCGTGTAACCACACCCCCACAGATCTACATCAGTTCGTGGTATGATTTAACTAAGACCGCCCAAATTTATACGCAAGTAAGGTGGGCGAACCTGATGTTCCAAATATGGTAAGAGGCGTTACATTTCCGTCACACGCTTGCAGTATTCGACCAATCACTACGCACTGGTTAACTGGCCAATCATAGCACACCTCGCGTTTCAGAGCGATGAGCTTTGTAAAAAATCTGCGTGTTTCAGAGAGGCGGGGCAAAGAGGAGATACAAACATGCACGGTATGTGGAAAGTACAGCATTTTTTAACCTTAAATCGTGCATACACATTGCCTTACATCGACAACAAACGATAATATTCATGTTAGCCGTGTCATATGACCCCTTTAATATAAAAACTATGTTATAAAATAGTAACATTTTGTAAAATTTGTTCTTTCAGTGCATATCTCATATTGTATCATATTTATGTTAAGGTTTTGCATGTTTATACCTCATTTAACATGTACTGTGTGTGACTGAATGATAGTCACATGACCTCACAATATATAATTTTTGAGTATATTAGTCGTAAACGTAATATTAAGGCAAAATTATGGCAAAGCAATAAAATTAACATAAAACTGAATCATTATCGTGCCATGTGTGCATGTGCATGAGATTTGATGTGACAGGGTGGTCCTTTTTTGTAATGTGATGGGTGAACGGTAACATTGTCCCCCTTTTGCTGTCACATGCTGTTTTTGTCAGCCTGTGACCTGTTCTGCTTTTCTGGCAGTTTCATTCAGCAGTGCCCTCATGCACTGAGATGTTACCGAGCCTCTCACAGTACGACCGCTGGGATTCAGGCCTGCATGGAAGCATCCCCACCTGGGCCACATGGCACAGGACAGCACATCCTTAAGACACAGCAAGATCTCATAGCAAAGAGAGCTTAAAAGAGTCAAGTATCAGGTGATTTTTATTTCTGTCTGTCTTTTTAAAAAATTTTCAATCATTGCATTTTATTTTACACCCTTAATTTGTTTACATTTTATTTAACATATAAGTATTTATGTACATTTTATTTAACATATAAAGGTAAGCAAGTGACAAAATTGATTAAACATTTTGTTCACTGTAAATACAGACGTATTGTTGGGCATTTGTAATATTATTAACTATAACCAAGTTCTCTGAAGTATTTCACTCATCATTTATTCACCCTCATCAAAACCATATGACTCTCTCTTCTGTGGAACACAAAAGAAGATATTTTGAGAAATGTTTCAGTGGTTTTGTGTTGTTACAATGGAAGTCAATAGGGGTCAGTGTTGTTTGGTTACCAACCCTCTTCAAAATATCTTCTTTTGTGTTCTGCAGAAGAAAGTCATACAGGTTTAGAAAAATATGAACGTGAGTAAATGAAAGATTTTTGGGGGGGTGAACGTTCCCTTTAAATATCATTGGTTAATTGTTACATTCTATGTATACAGTAGGCCTCATACAGTGTGATCTAAAAGCATACTTTTTTTGTATTCCTATATCTTTGGTACAAAATGGTTTTCTTTAGAATTGAATAAAGGTTAATTGAGATTTTATGAAATGATGTCGACTTGATAGGAACGTGCTCTTCTTTTGCAGGATGTCTCTCAGAACAGAGAGACCTCAATGTGCTGGTGCTGGTGTTGTCATGGAGTTTGACCAAGATAATGACAGAGATTCGCCTGTGATAAAAGCCAGGAGCACACCAAGTATGTTTCTTTACCTCTATAATGCTTTTTGCACAGACAGAATTATTTAGATCAGAACTGCCTCCTCAAAACAAGCTGATAATTCAGTGTAACTAGTTTTTTTATCTATAATTCAGCCATGTATAATTCAATTTCTATACAAAACAAGTCTAGAGCCACATTAATAAAACTTACCTACCTTCCTTGTAGTAAAATACTCTGTTTAATTTGTTTGTTTTCTACCTGCCATGAAAAAAAATGAATTGCCCTACAGATGTGCCATACGACATATATATTTAATGACCCTTTATCTCTTAGGATCAGCCCTCATCTACCTCAAGGGCCCCAAGTTTCTCATCTATGTGAGTGGAGCATTATCTATGTGGGTAAGCAGTCCTTTCATTTCTGCCATGCTGGGATGGCACTCAGTAAGCGGGGCATGAGCTTTGGCACAGTATTACATGTTTTCCTGCTGCTTGAAAGATCATACAAAAGATGAGAAATATGATACCTGATGTATGATGTTGAGCAGAGCGTCTCTCTTCGTGTGCCAGGGTGATCGCATGTGGCATTTTGCCATTTCTGTTTTCCTGATCGAGCTGTATGGACATAACCTGCTGTTAACTGGCATCTTTGGACTGGTGGTGGCTGGGTCTGTGCTCTTACTGGGGGCTTTGATAGGAGATTGGGTTGACCGCAATCCAAGAAACAAAGGTAAAAGATGTATCATCACATTAATACTTCACATGTAGACGGTTTCATCGAAACTCGAAGTTAACTTTAGTCTGTTAGGTTATAATAACAATTTATTTTGTTTTATTATATTAATATTTGATTGTATATTAATTGTATTGAATTCAATTAAAACTATTCAACAGTTATTGATTCTTTGAGGAGGTCTACCGAAAGTTAAGTTTGGGCCACTGAAACCATCTGTTACAATTTTCTTTTTTAATTTGCTGTCATATTTTTATGACATTCATAATCATCATGATTTCTTTTCTGTCTCTCACTATAGTGGCCCACCTGTCTCTGTTCATTCAGAACGTCTCAGTGACCATCTGCAGCATTGTTCTCATGTTGGTGTTCTCTTACAAAAAGCACATTGAGGAAATTTGGGATGGATGGTTAACTGTAAGTCCTTCTGACCTTTAACTTACTGTACCCTGGAAATCTTAATGAGATGTTTCATTTAATCTTACTCGAGTCTTAACTCTCATTTGACAAGTTTTTTTTAATCATTTTTGACGTTAATGAGTTTTTTCACGTGTTCAGTGTAATGCAGTAGGGGTCACTGTTTTACATCTTCTGAAAGATTACAGCATTTACAGAAGCAAAAACGAACAAACACTGGCAGGGAAAGAGTTGCACTAAGAGTTGCATTGCTGACATGGTGTCTCTGCTACTGGTTAGCCGGTCACTGCTGTAAATTAACTTTCTTACTGCAATGACACTGAACACAGAGTAACTTGTTGCATCACAAAACTTACTCGAGGTGGTTTGTTATACGGTGGTGATCATCCTGGCAGATGTTGCAAACCTCGCCAGCACTGCTCTTACCATTGCCATCCAGAGGGACTGGATTGTGGTGATCACGGGCTACAATCGAGGTCACCTCGCAGGTACGAATGCTATTACTGTTCACGTAAAGTAAAAAAAATGATCAGAGACTATCGAGTCCCATTTAGAGCAAATTAAAAGTAAGCCTGCAGACTAAAAGTCGATGCTCTCCGGATGCAGGAATGAATGCGACCATGAGGCGGATCGATCAGGTGACCAACATCCTGGCTCCACTTGCAGTGGGGCAGGTAATGACTCTGGCCTCTAATGTGGTTGGCTGTGGCTTCATCTTGGGATGGAATCTGGTATCCCTCATTGTAGAGTTCATCTTCCTCTCCAGAGTCTACCGTATCGTACCGGAGCTGTCTGTCAAACCACCAGTCCTGGAGCATCAAAGCTGTTTGGAGAAGAAAAGAGAAAGAAAATCCTCACAAGGTAAACTTTTGTATTGGAAGTTTTTGTGGGCATGCCCCTCCCTATTTAATTTTTAGCTAGTCCAATATGATAGGACCTAATTGTAAAAAATAAATCCTCTTTTATCTAGGTAGAAGATCAGAGTGTCCACCAGCAGCCATTTCTGAAGAAAACACCAACAGCCTGCACTTACAAGAGCAATCCCGAGTACCGCCGTGCATCCACCGTCTACGTGGGCTCCTCAGCACCTGCCGAGA
Organism: Triplophysa rosa; assembly: GCF_024868665.1. NCBI lineage: Eukaryota > Metazoa > Chordata > Actinopteri > Cypriniformes > Nemacheilidae > Triplophysa > Triplophysa rosa. The sequence goes on along the minus strand of NC_079897.1, from coordinate 16,571,612 downwards.
GGGATGGAGGGCATATTACAGACAGCAGGTTTTCCTAGCCGGCCTGGGTCTGGCCTTCCTGTACACGACTGTGTTGGGTTTTGACTGTATCACCACCGGCTATGCGTATACCCAGGGCATTAGCGGCTCGCTTCTCAGCATACTAATGGGCGTGTCTGCTGTGGCGGGGCTTTTGGGTACTGTCCTTTTCACAAAGCTGCGGAAAGCATGTGGCCTGGTCAACACTGGGGTCATTTCCAGCAGCCTGCACCTAGGTTGCCTTATGCTTTGTGTGTGCTCTGTGTTTGCCCCCGGGAGCCCCATGGACCTCAGTGTGCTAAATGTGAGGAATGTGTCTGACGTGGGCGGGATGGCCGGAGGTCACCAGAGACACGGATACCCGCTGCGTGGAGGCAGCAACCAGCCTTTCCTGCCAGACCGCTCATCCATTCACTGGACCAATAACACTGTGCTGTTTGAGAATGCACCGTCAGGGACAGAACCTGAGTCTTATGTTTCTATCATCCTGCTGTTCCTGGGAGTCATCACGGCTCGTGTTGGTGAGCAGTAAAGTGCGTACCTTTAAAACATGGATAAACTTTACATTACCAGGCTAATGTTTCATATTTTACTATACACTGCAAAAACTTTTGTTTGCTGCCTTAAAATTTTAAGTAAGCAAAATCAGCAAATGATATTAAAGACTTCTATTTGCATCTCATATAACATCATGGATTTCGTATAACTTGTAAAATTAACTTTGGTTAAACTGGATTTTTAAGTCAGTTTAATATCATTTAAATTCAAGTGACTTGTAAAGCCAATTTGATTTAACTTAAAAATTGAAAGCAGCTTTTGAACTAAAGTTTTTTAAAGTTACATTTCTTTACAGTATAAGGAAAACTTTACTGAATTTACTTAAGGTACAATTTACCCGCAAATGAAAATTATGTCATGAGTTATTCACCATCACGCCACTCCAAACCCATATGCCTTTTTTGTAAGAATTTTGAAGAATGTCTTTTCCATAAAGTCCGATTTAAGTCAACTGGGCCAAAAATGCATATGGGTTTGGAACTGTATGAGGTAACTACTACTTTTTTTGACAATTTTGGGGTGAACTTTTCCTTTAAAGACACAAGCAACACAATTTAAAAACGTTTTAATAAAATTGGCTTAATAAATATTCCTTGTATACAGTGTAGCTAAACTACAAAATTAAACTGTTTTATAAAGGTTACTTTTAATAAGTGTGAGAGATACTAACACATACACCTGTCCAATGTGTTACAGGTCTCTGGTCTTTTGACCTTTCAGTGACTCAACTCTTGCAGGAAACAATATGTGAATCAGAGCGTGGGGTGGTGAACGGAGTCCAGAGTTCCATGAACTACCTAATGGACCTCCTGCATTTCCTCATGGTCATCTCTGCCCCTCAGCCACAACACTTCGGCATTCTTGTCATCGTTTCTGTTCTATTCATTTTCACGGGACACACCATGTACTTCCTGTATGCCAGGAAAGCCAAGAGGAAACTACGCACAGATACATAAGCAACGCAGATGTGCATGCGGATTTCTCTGTTCAATGTCTCTTCACTCCTGTACGTGCCACGTGTTTTGGTTGGGCCGATTCTTGATTCATTTCGGGAATGCAGAGAAAGGGCTCGGCAGTAGTCCAGTACTCAGGTGAATAACAGCGCCTCCTGCTGACAGTCAAGAGAAACGCCTAAATTATTGTCAAGTTGGCACTTCGGAGAGCCAGACTTCTACTGGTAGTTAATAAGTTTGAAAATGCACAGTATTATTAGAGGAACATGTGTTAAACACAGCTGACACAACACCTTTTTATGGATTCTTACCAGAGCAAACACCTTTTTTGAAGGCCTTCTTAAATTTATCCCATTGTTGCCAATTAGACACAAGTAATATGCATAATATTCAAGTATATGTATAGATTTTACAGATATAAAAACTGTCACATATATGTACATATGCAACATCCTTTTACAATGTTCATAAATGTAACAAATATATGAAATATTTCTTTGAATTTCTATTTGACAAGTATGGATACTTAAATGTGTTTGTCAGTAGTTCGAGCTATAATATAAATCATAAAAGTGACAGACGGACATTACTTTTTGGAATAAAGCACTGAACAATGAATCTCGTCCAACAAACAGAAAGAGCAATCCTCTCTTAGCTACTGTTTATCTTTTAACTTTATCTCTAATTTAAGTTAAGAATTTGTGAGTTTTAAAAAGACAGTGGACTTTAATACGTCTGTTACACGTTGTGTCTTTTAATTTATCACTTTCTTTTTTGAGTTCAAAATTGATGCAAACAGAATCTTACCTCAGCACTTCACTGTTACGTTTTGAACTCTAGCTTGAACCTATTTGTGAAAGGTAACTACATTAGTAATGGTTAACATATACGTACAGTATATCACACTGCGTTGCATCTGTTGAAATTGTGTTAATAATTAAATATGGGATACCATTATTTTACAGATCGTTATTTTATGCTGATGTGTTATGTTAAATGTTTTAGAGTGTTAGACATGACAACCAATAAAAGCGTTTTTCGAATACAAAGCATTCATTGGATTGATTTGAATGGACAATAAATAATTTAAGAACGGCTGTTGAAATGCAAATTCTGGTCTGCGTCCACCAGATGTCTCTCTAAACCAAAGGACAATAGCAAGTGCATCACAATAGGGAATTCAGAGGCGTATTCAACTTCATGCGGCACTGCGCAGACTAATTAGCGTATGACATCACAGTACCGCGAGATACAGCAAAAGCACTGCATTCAAATCGTTCTCGCGGTATTCTGATGTAATTCCCTGATCGGTCTGCGCAGCTTCCAAAAAAATCAAAAAAAGCAATTTAACACTCGCTTTTAAAAATTAGACAATGGCTCTCCACATCAACTGAACTAAAAGAAAACAATAATGGCGTCAGATTTAGCACATTTAAAAAAAATTCTATCAGTTTTCTACTGTTCTCTATATTTACAAATCCGGCCTAAATTAAAAATGTATCAGTTGTAATGCAACCGAAACGAATGTAGAAAGTATCAAGATCCCTCTTTAAAAATGATATTTCTTCTTTAAAAATGATCGGATAATACAATGCCCTTGGGCCAAACACTAACAAACTTTTTAGCGGTGATCTCATAGGTACGGCCCACTCATGTCACGTGACCTATTACCTTTACAACCCCGCACCTATGTTTACTCACGTGTCTGCCATTGCCACACAATGCGCATCTACTGATCTAGCGCTGTTCCGACCGGACTGATCTTATTTGCTCACCTGTAGATGAGTCAACATCCGTCAGTGATCTGAAGAATCTCGGCACATGACCTTCAATCTGTGCTGTTTTCTGTCAGGGACATGGAGGAGATGGTGAATGAGGGTCGGTCTGTGGTCAAGGGTGGTCTCATGAGCTGGCGCTGGAGTAAAACTCTCAAGAGCAGCAGACATGATCCTTCACTTTCACCCAACTCTGAGTTCAAGACCAGTTTGGAAGTTGTAAGTCTACTTTGTAACATTTTAAAGTGGCTGTATTGTACTTGAATGTTGAGCTTTAGGATTGTAGTCAATTTAATGTAGTATAGGCTACGGTTATCGCATGTGTTAGTCTGCTGGTAAGAAATGCTCACTGCATGACTTCATGGCTGAAGTGAACTACGCTGAATTTATTCATTTTATTGGTCAGGTTGTAATGTGAGATTGGTTGAAGGGAAACCTGTTGGGTGGGATTTGAAACCTTGAATGAGGTTTTGTGTTTCTGCAACAAAACTAAAGTGACATTTGAAATTACCTGTACATATACACATTTCAATCATGTGCATTTCTTAAAATAAGTGACTCGTGATGAGTATTTACCTGTTATGTTTGCTTTCAATGTTTGATGTCGATAAATAGGTAGTTTGTTCAACATCGAAGTTTTATGTTAGAAAGATGTAAATACATTAGGGTAAAATGTAGGTGGTAACTGGTGGTCATCATTTCATTTATCAACATTTTCAATGCAATTCTCATTTTTTATAAAGACCCCTTCAGAGGACGTAAACAAAGCTGGTCCTGTGCTGGTCAGTAAGAAGTAACACAACCAACAGAACATTTATAACCGGATCAAAATGTTAAACACATTTCTTTATTATTTAATTTCAGATTTGCTTAATAGGACTAGGTGTTATAATCCCACTATTTCAGCACAGTTGAATTGCCCAAAAGGACATTTCCCACGCCTTATGCATGACAGGGGGAAGCAGTCAAGAATATGAATAGAGGAAAGGAGGTCTGAGGTTTCACTGGTAGGCATCCTCTGTGTTTGGGGGATCTCACAGTATGTGAGATTTAAACATATAAATAAAAAAACGGAAATGAAGCGCTTCTGGCCCAGTGTTTATACTGTATCTTGCGAAGTTGTCTATAGCGCTTTTCACGAAAGAAAATACATGATAGTAGAGACATAAGGGGAAAATATTTATAGAAAACAGAAATGGTATTATTACAAATATTTCATAATATTGTCATATGCCATACTTGCAATAATTGCCTGTAGGATTGTTATGGGACTGTTATTCCTAACCCCAATGTTGATTTATGTCCGTTCAATCTTTGTGTCATTTCCTCGATTTATTTGAGGGCATGAAACTGCAGATAAAACAAGAAAGTGTTATTTGAAGTATTTTAGCTGATTTACAGGATGCCACATTGTAGAGCGCTGTAGTGTTTGAAATGTCTTGTCAAATCCCCAAGTATAGCCTAGCATAAAGAAATATTGCTGATATCTGTATTATAAACTGCATGTTTCCAGACATGGAGGTTAAGTGCAGCAGTTTACATTGACAACAAAAATGACTTCACTGTGTGTTTCCACAGCAATCGTCCTGAGTCATTAGCTAAAGTACACAATGAGTACTGGCCCATCAGCCTTTCACTACCGTCCACTACGCTTTCTTTCACTGAGTCAAAATGCTTTTGAAATATGTGTAGTTCACAATACTGTCTGATGCCTTTGCTGCGCATACAGTATATTGTTACTTTATTTATTTTTCTGTATACATCTCTCTTTTATTTACAAATTAAATTTATTGTTTATATTTCCATTATACATTCTCTTGTCCAAAGTCAAATCTGTACGGTATGTCTAGAGCTGTTAAGCGAAAGTCTCAACCGGTCTGACCTTTTAGTTTTTTTAGTAATTGTGTCGATTTAGACATAGATATAATGGTGAAGTGAATGAACCTCTGTACACAATCTTCATAGCTGCTGTTCGACGATAAGAGACAGTTGACAAAGTGTATTGTCTGAATTTACAGAGCTTTATTGTTTTTAGATGTTTAACCTCATTCTTTTCCTGATAGATTATATCTCAGAAGCCGGCACCTGAGTCCATCCACTGTTCAAGTGCAGCGCAGACTAGACACAAGGTATATCAGGCATTTACCCTCCCTGTCTACACAAGTGACTTGAAAAGCTGGTTGTATAAAATGCAGTTCAATAGATGGATAAAATATTGCGAGGGGTATGTCCCTAGCATAAAGCTACCGTTTCCTAAGCATTTACATTTTTTTATGTGTGTGCACAAGAAGTAAAATTGTTTCGTATACAGTGTATATATACTATAAGGCTTTAAGGGATACTTCACCAGAAAATGAAAATTGTGTCATTTACTCACCTTCGAATTGTTCCAGATACATTTTTTTGTTCTTTTGAACACAGAGAAAGATATTTGGAAGAGTGCTTATAACCAAAGAGATCTTGCCCCCATTGACTCCCATAGTAGGAAAAATTAATTTATCTTTTTTTTTGTTCTGTTGAACACAAAAGAAGACATTTTTAAGAATGTAGGACAGTTCTGGGGCACTTTTGACTACCATTGTATTTTTTCCTATGGTAGTCAATGGGGGGCAAAATCTGTCTGGTTATAAGCATTCTTCCAAATATCTTTCTCTGTGTTCATCAGAACAAAGAAATTTGTACAGACTTGGAACAACTCGAAGGTGAGTAAATGATGACAGAATTTTCATTTTTGGGTGAAGTACTGTTTCCTATTAAGGCTGTGATGTAATATTTAAATGCATGCAAATACTTTCTCATATGGTAGCATGTTTCATAATTGTTTATGCTGTGTTATGGTCCTCATTTCTTGTTTGCTTCACATTGCTTAATTGTCAGCATTATCAGATTTTATTGTTTGTAGATGTTTTATCATGATTTAAGGCTGTTCTCTGATTTGAAGGCTTGTGTGAAGAATGTTCTGTGTGCTGGCCGAGCGCTAAGGAATGCTTTCTTATCCAATGACAAGGATAACTGGAAAGCTCATATTAAACTGGCAAGAATCATCAGGCAAGTTTCACCATAATGTGCATTGTTTAAGTACAGTATGTGTGAGGTTCTTTTTTAGTGAGTGACATTTACTGTATAAAGGTAGTTAAAAAGTAGCCTACACTTTAATAGGAAATTTCATTCTGACATGGAGTATTGTAGAAGTCGTTGTAACATTCTTTTTAAGAAGCTGATGGGAAATGACCACAAACGTAATTCAATATTTATGAGATGGGTTGAAGCATAAGTACAGTATTACCAATCTATCATGTAAAAGCCAATATTGATTAACCACTAATCTAACTGTTGGGGAACATGTCCCTCACAATGTCTAGAGTGGTTAAGGCTGTCGGATTTACAAAGTGATATTACAAAAGCAAAAATTAATTACATCATACTATGATAGAAAATTGTACAATTGGTTAATAGCATATACAGTATGTAACAATTTACAACAAGATTGTATTTGTTACTGTATTAGTTAATGCATTAGCTAACATGAACTAACACTGAACAATACTTCCACAGCATTTATCAATCTTAGTTCATGTTCATTTCGGCATTTACTAAAAAAAATTAAATTAAACATTGTAACTGTTAACATTAGTAAATGCACCATGAAATGTATCACAACTATTGTGACATTAATTATTACTAACATTAACAAGGGTTAATAAATGGTTAAAAACTATATTGCTCATTGCATTTACTACTCTCAACAAATACAAACCTTATTGTAAAGTGTTACAGTTTCATTTAAAATATATATACAATAAATGTAACCATCGCTTGAAAGGTTGTAAGTCAAATGGTAAAAAAGCATAAATATGGCAAGCATAAACATTTTCAGAATATGTTTATTTTGGTATTAAAGGTAAACTGTAATGTTTCTGTTAATAAACTGTCATGCTTGTTCTCGTTTTTCATATTGTCAGGAGAACATATATTGGTCTGGAGCTGGTGGAATGGTTGATGGATCACTGTGAATTCATACAGAACAGGGTAATCGCTTCCAAAATGTGGAACATTCTCCTGGACATGGGCATTCTGCTCTCAGGTACACAGATGTGACTGTTACGGCGAATGATATGATTGCTCCTGCAGTGTACAGATGGCACATACAGATGGTGTCGGTGTTTGGATGATTTATTGATTAAATTAAATTAAATTGCATTATATGCATTTTGAATCTGTAATACAGCGTAGCTCCCCGTGGCGTGCCTGACCAGAACAGAGTCGTGAAATGATTTATTTCAGTACTAAATCACTGTAGGAGATACATTAAAGAGGAATTCTTCAATTAGGGAGATATTTACAAGCTCCCCTTTTACCATAGTCATTACCATCATGTTATCCACTTCCAGCATGCATATTTAGCCTAGACTCGCTTTTAAAAATTTTGTCTGACATTTGTGTGTCATACAGTATCTTTAATATTAAACTCTGTTGTGTCCAGTGGAGCAGCAAGATGTGTTCGAGGACTCCAGGTCGTTGTACCAGTTCACTTTTGAGGAATGTGAGGCCCAGAGCTGCGATTTCAGAAATCAGGCCAACTGGCAGAGTGCAGTGCATCTGCTCCTACAGCTGGCACCTCACGGGCAGCTCCGTGGTGGATCCCGCATACGGTGAGCACACGTATAAAGCTAGGGTCAAAGGTCATTCAAAAGCCATGTCTCACGGGATTGTGAAACTATAGCTTTTAATTAACCACCCAGTGTTAACAGAATGTGGCTGTCTGCGGCCTTTAATGATTATCGTAACCAAGCACTGTAAAAAATGCCTGTGAAATTAACAGTGAAATTCTGTAGTTTTCACGAAAAAAACTTGTTGTCAGAAAACGTCCGTAAAAATACGGGAAAACACTGTAAAATTGTCTGTAAAATTAACAGTGAAATTCCATAGTTTTTACTAGGAGTTTTTTTCAACTCCACAAACACTATTACCACCTTCACTGACACCACTGTCACTTTATTTCTGTTGCACGTCTACAAAAGTCCTTATTGAGAATTAACACAAGTTTACATGTTGATGGCTTTTGTTGAGTCACCATTATGGTGATGAGTGTTTGCTTTAGTTGGGATCTTGACCCTTTGCTTTTTATGTTAAGACTTTCCCTAGTTTTTATAACTATGTTTTAAAACAGAAACAGGTTTGATTTCATGTCATTTTTTGTTGGGAGTGTCATTGTCTGTTTTAGAGTTTAGGCACTGATTTAAAGTGATTTTGTCATCCTCATTTATGTTAATGTATGAAATTAAATTATATTCTTAAAGGTCTTTAACGACAAAAAAAAAAATGGACTAGCAGACATCAAGAATAAACCTGTTCGTCTCAACAATGGTGACAACCAAAAAAAAACAATGCATTCTGGGTACCATCAAAGTACAAAACTCATCCATGACTCCCAGCATGCATTGCGGTACTAAGCTTTTCATTTGTTTGTCACCACTGTTGAGATTCATAGACTGATTCTTCATGTCTGAGTCAAAAATTAAATGCAGACCTTTTAACTGTTCAAAAACTCTTTACATGGTTTGTTGCAGGAAATGTGGGTCTCCAATGTAAGCTCATTCAGACTGTTATAACAAAAACTCAGATTAGAGAAACTAAACAACATCAGAAGAAAATGTCTGAAAATCAGACAAAAGAATCTTATCACATTTTTTTAAAAATATTATTTGCTATAAAAACTATGTTTTATAAAAACACTGTCATACAGTAGCAGTCAAAAGAAAAATGCTGTTTATCGAATGAAGGATGAAAGAGCCCAACTAAAGCAAACGCTGATCACAATAATGGTGACTTTAAACAACAATAAAACATCAAGTCATGGATGTAATGCTGCAGTCCCGGTGAAGCAGAAGTGGTGATCGTCTTCAGTATTCTGACATATTTCCAAGACGAATAGTGGGTGTGGCTCATGTTTTCTGCTGTGAATTGATTGGACGAATAAAAACAAGATGTTCCCGTATTTTTACAGTAGTTTACTGGCAACCACAGCTGCCGGTATTTTTCCGTAAAAACTACAGAATTTTTCTTTTCTGACATTAAATGTTTTGTGGGTCACCAGTATGCTGAAGAGTGGAGTCTGTGTTTAAGTCAAGGTCAGGCAATGAGGTACTGATGTTATGCTGCATGTTGCTTTGTTTAAAAGTGACTTTGATGTTATTTAATGATGAATTGCAAAGAAATAAAATAAGTAAATAATGTAATGTTTTAACTTTTATGCATTAGGTCCATGTTTTCATTTTATATTAAAAAGAATTGTATTTACTGTATATATACAATTATAAATACATGCTCTTAATATAAAAGACTCAAATCTATTAAGTTCATACACAGCTTGAAGTTTTTGCCCAGAAGTTTTAAACTGCAAAGCCGTTTACGTTTCCCGTATTTTTTACGGAATTTTACTGGCAACCACAGCTGCCAGTATTTTTCCGTTAAATCTACGGAACATTGTGTGTGTATACAATAAGCTTGTAATGACAATATAAGTTGAATAATTACACCTCAGATGGTTTTGGTTTCCAAAAGATAATTTATTACGGCACGTTATACCGTTTTACCGGTTGACACTTTTTAAGTTACTTTATGGCTTTAAAGCTTTTATAAAAAAATATCAAAATATGTACTCTTTTGTCTTTTGGGGCAGTACCCTTTCAAAAAGGTCCTAATGTGTACCATTATGTACAATAGTTTACATTTGGTACCAATATGCACCTTTGTGATACTAATATGTACTTTTGAGGTACTAATATTGCCCTTTTTAGGTGCAAAGGTGTACTTCTTGAAAGCGTACTGCCCCAGTGCCAAAAGCTACTGTACATATTTAAAAATAAAAATTGACAGTGTACAGGGAAAACATATCAGGAAATTATATGGGCAGAGATCGGGAAAGGACCACGAGCCGTGTTTCAAATTTGAGTAGCCATGTTGATGTGGTTATTTTTTTAAGTTACGGTTGTCACTTTTTAAAACTTCTTAAACACTTACTAAAGTTACTGTAGTTTTTACTATAGATGTTAGTTCACACTGCCCCAACAAATACTAACAAACAGTAAATTCCACTGGTTGTTGATGTTTGTAGGGAAGTGTGAAAAAAAATAAAAGTTATGTTTCCTAACATTCCAACATAACCCAATAGCTAACATTACTGGTGATTCACACAAAGTCACCTTCAATGCTGTTCAGATTCAATCAGAAATCAGATTTGTATTGGCACAAATACAAAAAAAGCTACTTTGCCGGTTGCCTCCTTGGTAACACTTTACGTAAAGCCTTTATGTATAATACATTATAAAGGGTTATTAAAGGGTACGATGCCTTATAATTGTTCATAATGTGTGTTGTAATACATTAAATGTTGTGGTAAAGAATTGTATAACCTAATGAAAAATGCAAAGTGTAACAATGAATTGATAAGTGTTATAATGTATTAACTGTAGATACAATTATTAACGAGACATTACAAGGCATCATTAATACATTAAAACTACTTTTATTAATCATTATACATATAGCTTTAGGTAAAGTGTTACTGCCTCCTTTAGTTTTGAGCCAACATCACACTGCCACAACAAAACCCAGGAACTTTGTTGAATCATTGGAAAGCAGACATGATTGCAGATGCACTTTACGGTAGATCACATGAGTGTTTTAGATTAGAAATTATAAACAAATACTGTACACTTTTCTGTTAAAGTATGTCATTATGCTTGTACATTTACATATAGGTATTTAGCAGACACTTTTATCCAAAGCAACTTAAAAAGAATTAGGGCAGAAATTAGACAAGAATTAGACAAAACCAGTGACCTGTAATCAAGACTTTAAGATTAAATGTGGCAGGGAAATATGTTTTGCGTTCCACGAGCATACCAATGTAGTGAGCTGTAGATCCAGATTTTACCAGCAGATGTCTAGTGACAACACGTCTGTGAGTGCAGGAGCCGAGAGTGATTTTGCTTCAGGCTCTCTGTCTGTCTAACCCTCAGATATTCAGACATGCCCAACCTGTTCTGAGCATCTCACCACTGCACAGAGTTCTCCATCTGACCTTCCACTGTCTGAAGAAATCATGTCTTATCAGTTTACGTATGTTCTGGTATTATCTGCAGACTTTCTTAGTTTTAACTGCCTCTGCACTTTTTTCTTTTACTGTCACAATGTTATTCTATGTAAGCTATTCGCGCTTATTGACAACAGAGTAAATAAACTATAACTCTCTGAGCAAAGGATTTTTTCATGTCATGTAATGTGTCACCTCTGAGGACCACAGTTGTGAAGGGTTTGCTCTCACTTGGTCACATCATTGACGTTTAGCTCTTTGGCAAACAGTACGTAAGCAGGGCGTTAATGGACTAAATGGAAGTCAAACTGTAGGCTGTGTCTATCCGCATTATTTCCTCTCTGCTGGGAAACGCGGTCAGGTGCTGTCCTAGTGCTTTTGTCTGGACAGGAAGTCCATCTTTAGAGATCTGTTTTTAGGTCCCTCTGTCTGCATCTTCATATGGCCCAATTAAAGTTCTGGGACACTGCAGACTTCACTGAATGAATTGAAGTCTTATGTGCGCATTTTGTGCAAAGTCATTGTGAATATATTGGGTGTTTTTCTGGTATTACAGCCAATACAATTCCCAAAGGTTTGTTCAAGATTGCTATTATTGTTATTTGACTCACAGTAAAGAATAGGTTCTACACTTACAAAACTTATAAAAAGCATTGTTTCAGCATCATTGTAGCTACATACAGTGATTAGTTGAATTACATAGAAATAATTTACAAAGAGAAAAATGATAAGTAAGGGATAATGTACAGGCGGTTGGTTGTTATTGCAGAAATAAGCCACGGCAGTGTGATCAGGACCCGACGCGAAGCGGAGCGCGATAACAACCGGTAACATCCGGGTTACTGTTTGTTATTAGTTTTGAGAGGTTGTTATCTGAGAATAACGAACCTGCAAATGTCGTGACTGGCCAATCAGAATCAAGCATTCAGATGAGCCGTGTAATAATTCTGAATCATAGATTATTAAAAGGAAATTATTTCAAATGAATAAAATGCAAAGATATTAAAGGAATAGTTCACCTAAAAATATAATTTTTCCATTTAATCACCCTCATGTCATTCGAAACCTGTATGACTTTCTTCTGCAGAACACAAAAGAAGACATTTTGAAGAACGTTGGTAACCAAACAACGCTGGCCCCCATTGACTTCAATTGTATAGACACAAACATTGAGGAAATATTATCTTTTGTGTTCTGCAATAGAAAGAGTCCTATACAGGTTTTGAATGACATGAGGATAAATGTATGATGACAGAATTAGTCATTTTTAGTTTAACTATCCCTTTAAGAATTTAAGTCTTTGAAACCACACACATCACTGAGATTAAGTTGTGGTTTATTTTGTTCTCTAGCTATAAAGTAGAAGAAACCCCAAAGACATCAGAGGTTTTTAATCCAGTTCTTCAAATGAGAGCGTTGGAGCATCTCACTTCAACGGTAAGAAAACTATTCTGTATCAACACTCTGATCCAGTAAGCTTTATCTTTTTCATCTTTTTCTTTTTGTTAATTCATGTAAATCTATCAACTATGCATGACCACAATATACATAAGACTGTTAGGCCTGTGTTTGTCCATTTGAGAGCCTGCAGATCTGGTGTAATGTACATTACTGTGGCCATGCTGAGCATTAGGTTCCAGCCATTAAGGTAATGTTGCAGAACCTCTCCTCAAGGTGGCATGTGCACCTGCAGCCAACTTGGAAACCGAAATATAAAGTCATTTCCTGCAATTCCGAGAGGATGTGATTTTGCATTGGATGCCCAGAGAAACCAGAGTTGGCCGTGGCTTGTGCAAGCCAAGAGGTCCGTTCCACAACTAAACTTATTCAATAAATGGTTGACAAATAAATTCAACATTTGTCCTATTGTGTGGCTTAGCAAAATTTAGAAAACAGGCTGTTATTATTTGTTTTATATTATTTATATTTATCTAAATAGCATAAGAGAGATTTGTCATCTTTGTTAGATTTTTTTCTAAATTTTTGCCGTCACACCATAGGACAATTATGCATATTAGTCTGTCAACTACCCAAAAACCCGAGCGTAACCTAATAACAAAAAATAGTTTAAGTTGATCTAGATCTACATTATTAGGACTTTATTTTTGGTCTATTGGCACGGATGCAGTGTCCGACAAAGCAAAGGTTTCACGTTGCATTAGAAAGCTAGAGCGATTCAGTGTTCACTTGTATTATTTATTAATTAATTATGATATAATTTATTCCATAACAGGAAAAAATCCAGTCATGATCATGTAGTAAGATGAAATAAAATAATATTCATCTAGTCATGTGATCCCAGCATTGCAGTTGCCATTAAAGAGCAGCTTTTATTACAGTATGTAAAGTTCCTTACCTTCATTTTATTTGAATCTCAAATTACATTTTGAACATGTTTAAGGGATAGTTCACCCAAAAGATGAAAACGCTGTCATCATTTACTCATTTCAAACAAGTATGACTTTCTTTCGCAGAACACTAACGAAGATATTTTGAAGAATTTTGGTAACCAAACAACGACAGTCCCCATTCACTTCTATTGTATAGACACAAGACAAATGCAAGTTAATTCTTCAAAATATCTTCCTTTGTGTTCTGCAGAAGAAAGAAAGTCGAGAGGGTGAATAAATGATGACAGAGTTTTAATTTTGGGGTGAACTTTCCCTTTAATAATTGACTTTTAATAACCTTGCACTTTGCTGCATTGAAAACGGACCTGTCAACATTCTTTAAAACAACTCCTCTTGTGGTCTGCTAAAGTAAGAAAGTCATACAGCTTTGCAACAACATGAGTTTTATTTACACCATTTCTAGGTGAACTGTCCCTTTAAGAGAGCTTTTGTATTTGGCCGTACAGGGTCACAAAGTGGCACATTTCCCAGTCCAGCTCCATTTGTCATTGCCCTGTGTCTGTAGACTCGGGTCAGGAGCTGCCACATCAGACGGCCCCACAGGACGTGTCATTTTTATGGGCCACTAAGCACTGTTAAACACCTCCATTACTTTCTGCCACACACCTGGTTTACTAATGCTCCCTCCTCCCATGATCTAAGAGCAGCTGGACTTCCTCTCAAAACTGAGTGATATTTCCTTCCAAATAACTGATGGATCGGATACATTTGTATTCGTAATGTGCCAAGTGCTCTGGGATTACAACACAGAGCCGCAGTTTAGTTACCACCTCAGAACACATGGATTTGACAAGAAGACAGATCCTGAATAGCTTCAGAGGTTTGAGTCGAGGTTTTATGTGGTACACGATACTCGAAGGTATTGTGTGATATCTTGAAAATGAAAGGCTGTGAAAGAATAAGTAACGCATAATTCTTCATACCCCTGCAAAAAACATCAAAGTAGTCAATCCAGAGAACTGATTATTGATTCAGAGCATGCTGAGTAAAACAGAAGTTGATCGTATAGATACAAAACACCAAAGATCTTTTTTTCCACATGAAGCTGGTTGTGAAGAATATGGCACGGTGTCATTACAAGACTTCAGAAAGTCAAGAGTCTCTTTTTTTAATAGGTGCAGCAGGAACTTCTCACGGCTCTGGCTCGCAAGGCACAATCTAAATCAAGTAAGAATTATTCTGAGCATTTCATTTTTTATTGCACCGTCAAAATGCATTTCTAGTCTTGTGATTGCGTTTGAGCAGCAAGTATTAAAAAATATCATTCTAGCCTAGATTCCTCGCTCATCCGCTATGTATTTGTGATTTTACAGTTGTTGAGGAGAACAGAACAGAGACCCCTCCACCTTCTAGCTGTGCTGAGCTCACGGTAAGGAGAAAACACATTCAAGGGTAATGAGCTTAAATGTGTGTGTATGTGTTGCTGTGTTGGTGTGTGCGCATGTTTTGCTGAGCTCGACAGGCGTCCGGCAGCTCCGGCTGCTGTCTACGCTATATGTTCTCTGATTGAGCACTGCTTTCCTACAGCTTGGTCATCAGTAGAAAGCCCCTGAACTGGCAGAAAGAGAGAGGACGTGTGATTGGTGATAGATGGAGACTCTATATAATTTGTGTCAGGATGGAGTCCTGTGACTGTTCGGTAAGCTCTAGGCTTTTTCAGGCCTGTGTGATAGCTGATGGTTCATTGCAACCTGTCTGACAGGTCTGTGATCAGCACACAGAATGTCGGCCGTGTGACAAATGATGTTTCAAAGGCAACACTGTACAGACTGGAACATATGGAGTGATATAAACCAACAGTTCTTAGTTGCTTTAATAGGAGCCCAACACCGTAATGGAATTGTTTTTCTAACAAATCTAAACAAAAATGACGCATGTTGCAAAATGTAAGGCTATTGAAATGTATTAGGGTCAAAGATGTAAAACGATCATTTATCATGTGATGTGACCTATAATAGCAATAACTGTATTCAATTAAAAATAAATATTTAATTTATGTGTCTGAAACATGAATCACTGATACAGTACAGTATGCTTATGTACATGGCAGTTTTAAAACATTTTTATCAGTTGTTTGCGATTTCAGGAAAAATAAGTCTGGTAACTACATTTAAAGGTCCAGTGTAGGACACTTGGCATCATCTAGTGGTGAGGTTGCGAATTGCAACCAATGGCTCACTTCACCCCTCCCATTAGAAGCATTACGGCGGCTGACACAGAACCAAGATGTCGTCACATTTTCACTTCTTTGCTGAAGGATATAACATATTTACGAAACACGCTCTGTAGAGCAGTTTGTCCGTTTAGGGCTACTGTAGAAACAACATGGCGAATTCCATGCAAGGGGACCCGCGGTGTATGTAGATAGAAATAGCTCATTCTAAGGTCATGAAAACCTAACGCTTCATTATGTAAGGTCTTTATACACCTCTGAAGACATAGTTCTGTCAATAGATCTTCCAAAAAATAACACGGCACCTTAAGAAGACAACTCTGAAATTATAGAACAAAAATATGAGATCATTACTTGACGAAAATTTAAGAAATACTAATACTTTGTTTCTTAACATAATACTGAGGAAATTAAGCATGTTAAGGAAATGAATTCATTTTAAGATAAATCATGGTCAAACCACATGGCCAATTCATCTAGATGATAAAAACACTAAAATCACTTAATTTAACATTTTAATCTGCATTTACACCACATTCTTAATGTTTGAGTAATTTTGCTTTAACAGAATGAAAAATAGTGGTCGGTACACCGTCACTGCAAGTCAATGTGTATTTTGTGTAGTTTTCTTTTTTTTCCCAAAGATAAGGATATATCAAGCAACATGTTCATGTTAGAATTTGCCTAAATTTTCTGGCTTCTAGCAATCTGCAGCAAAACCATATAGAGTTAGTTTAAATTATGTGCCTTTGACATAACAACTTAAAAATGTTATTAACCCACATTAACCTTATTTGACCCTATCAGAGCACACTGGCTACCAGCTGCTCATGTTGCAGTTCATGTTGAATTGTTTATGTTATCTCAAGAGCTTATCATTGGTCCTCTTTTTGGTAATTTGCTGTTATCTGCTGTAGAATTCTATCTAACTGTCTATTGTTTTCTATATTCATCCATTGCAATGCAACGCTGAAGAATGTCAGGGACTCTGCTGGCGTTGAATTTGTCCAGCATGAGGTTTGATTCCTTATATAGCCAGCAGAGCTGATATGGAAATCCTTGAATGTTCAGGACAAATTCGTCTCTCCTTCCCTTACTTCAGAGAATGAGGTCACAGGTTTCTCCACTGGACGTGTGGTATTTGCCATTGTGTTTGAATGGAGCAGGAAGATGGGAATTTCTGTCCTTGTTTACCCTCGGTATGAATTTAGATCGAAGATTATCATTTAGTTACATTTCCTAATTATTCCAAATATTGTGTAAGTGTATTTGGCTTATTTGGTGTTGTATTTTGTTATTTTGAGGCAAGGACATCACCTATCAAGAGTTTTATTGTTTGTTTATGTAGCCAAGATGCTTTCAGATGCTTAGCGATGCCTTTAGATCTTCAATGTGCAATTTTACAAAAAAATATAACCATGTGCACAACCACAAGTAAACATTTTACAGAATGTTTTTAGGTTATAAGTGATAAAAGAATATATATATATTATTCACAATGGTTGGAAATAATTACCAAAACAGTCGGAAAAGTCAAGTTTGAAGATGCCACTTGCTAACTTAAAGGTCCATTGTGTGAAATTTAGCAGCATCTAGCGGTGAGGTTGCGAATTGCAACCAACTCTTTCGAAGGACTATGTTGTCATGTTTTCGCTTCTTTGCGATATAACATATTTAAGGTCTTTGCACATACAGTCCGAAATTTTCGTATGCGTTTTTTCGTATTTGCCTCTCGTTTGTACGGTGTCTCTGAATTGTTATAAAAGGCCACTCAAAATGCTTGCTACGGATGCGAAAACGCATAAAATCGAACCCGAAAATTCCGGAGGCAGTGTATAAATGTGATTGACACAACCTGAGGTCGTATTTATTTTTTAACGTGCGGAAATTTCGGACGCAAATTTCGGACTCAATGTGCAATGGGCTTTACATAGGAGACAACATATTTACGAAACGCACTCTGTAGAGCAGTTTGTCCGTTTAGGGCTACTGTAGAAACAAAATGGTGTTTTCCATGCAAGGGGACCCCCGGTATTTGTAGATAGAAATAACTCATTCTAAGGTAATAAAAGCATATAAAACCTCTGAAGACAAAGGTGTGTATATTATATTGCACACTTGTAAAATTACACACTGGACCTCTAATGAACTTCATTGTTACGTTTGACCAGTACTTCTTGGGTCGCTGTTTATAATGTTTGCATTATACAATAGCAAGTGCCACTTGATCAAATGGAGAGTAGATTTATGTCATCTTAATTCACATGATCACTTAACCATCAGTAACCTGTCCTCCTAGACCCCTCTCCGGCCTTTCTCCCATTTTCTGGAGATTGCGATACTTCCTATTCGGGATTGGAGGGACTGCCAGATGTTTCCTGGTCGCCTCCACCCTGCTTATGTGCGTAAGAGAAAGAGCGGAGAGAGAGAGAGGCAGGTTCCCTCTCCCCTCAGGCGAGCCTTCACTTTTTAAAGCTTTCCTCCTGAGCGCCTATGTGTGCCTACGGCTTTCTGCACCGTCAGGAGTGCTGTGACTGTCTCGGCTAACCCACAGTTAGGGCATTTTCAGTCTCATCTGAGTGAGACACAGCTGGAGTGGACAGGCTGTCAAACTCTCAGTGATTCAGAGAGAGAGAGCTGCTCGTGTGTGCCGTGGCCCCATGGCGTGGGACTGTGGCCTAAAGTTTGTGTTTTCTGTGTCTCCTACACTGCAGCAGGGCCCTGGGGCTGGTGTACGCGACAGAGAGGACATCAGCCGATTGGAGCTGGTCCAGAGACTGGCCAAGGACGGATGCCGCCTTCTACACAGCCCAGTGAGAGCTACTGAACGTCCCGCTGAGGTGAGATTTATTAACATTCATGTGTGCTATGTGTGTGAAGGTCTGGCTGCAAGATTTTTGTTAGGAAAACATAACAAGGATGAAGCAAACAAAATGAATTCTTGTTGGTTTTGTTTCTTGTGCAAATAAAAAAAATCTAAGTTCTGTCGTGTGTGAGGTACCAGCTCTTTATTGATTTATTTTTACAGTTTTTTACTATTCGCACAGTTTTTATCAGTTTGTGTGGTTTGTGAATTGAACCCATGACTTCACCAACTACATACATTTGAGCTACATTTACTTTTTACTCTTTTATAACTTTTTCATTACATTTTGTTGTGATTTGTGACGCAGTACACTTACAATACTATAAATACTATAGTATCAAAAATGATTTTATATATTTTTTGCTCTGTTAAACACAAAAGAATATATTTTGATGAATTTTGAAAAGCAAACGGTTCTAGGGCAACTTTGACTACCGTTTTAATAACTATGGCAGTCAATGATGTCCCAGAAATGTCAGTTGTTAACATTATTCCAAGTGTCTTTCTTTGTGTTCAACTGAACAACGAAACTTATACAGGTTTGGAACAACTTGCGGGTGAATAATTCATGACAGAATTTTCTTTTTTGGGTGGAGTATCCCTTTAAGTTTTCTTTTTTCAAATTCTCAAACTGTTTAAACAACAAACCCAAAAAGATCTCTCATTGGTTAATCCCATAATAGTTCCATTTCCTCATAGCGGCCAGCCACTCACAATGACAGGAAGAGTTGACATCAGTTCTATAAGGTTGGCGGCAACAAGTTTGCAATGGCAGGTCATACCCTTACGCAAAGAGAATATGTTTTACTATATTTTTACAGTCAGTATAGTAAATAATTTAATATTTGAAAGTGTAGCCTATAGAATAATATATTAATGAATTTCTGATTTTCATAATTTTTCATTGCAAAATGTAAGTACTTGTATTGTTTAATATACTGCATTATATCTCCCAGTATATTTTTTCTCAAGGGTAGCGTCCTATTCTGGGAGAAATGTTTGCTTAAACTTACATTGTGCTTTATATCCATAATAAGCCTTATCCAAATCACCATTGATTTTTATGAATATCACAATACGGGCAGTTCTGCTGTTAGGGTTGGTTGGGTTCATCAAAGGTGGAAAAAGTACAAAAATATTATACTCAAGTACTACTACTTTGATGAAATTGTACTTGAGTACGAGTAAAATTACCAGTCACAAAATCAAGTAAAAGTAAAAAGTAGCTTGTTTAAAATTTACTCAAAGTAAAAGTTACTTAGTTTTACAATACAATACAATAATTTTTTTGTCTTGTTTTGCAGAAATATCACAGAATCATATAGCAGAAATATGAACTAAACAATTATTAAATCAATATACATTTTCTTCAGAAGTACAATTAAGCCTTAAAAAAGATTTTAAGCCTTGTTTTCTTAATAAATTATCAATGGTACACACTGCTAAGTTTCATAACTGAAATCACGTATAAATCGTTCCACGCAGGGTTACACGTTTTTACGGAATGAGAGTAAATGTGATGTTTGATGTTTTAACCCGGTCGTTACCATGGCAACATTTTTGCCGTTGATCACAGTGAACAAGAAACATGAATCCCATTCCCAAGAGTTTAATCCGTTTGATATGTATCTGCTGTTTTCGGCCAAAGACTGGTTAAGTGAGGCAATTTGAAATAAAACACAAACAGAGACACTGTGTTTTGTTTATGTTCAGAGCTTCACAGCGCGCTTTCGCGGTGTTGCCATGTTTACATATTTTTAAGAGCTTCACATTTGTTGTTTAGTCTTTTCTTATGATGCTGCATATACATTATATAGTTAATAAAGTGAACAGTTGCGCGTAGTGCTTTTTTGCCTTATTAAATGTATCGATGTGTCGGTTTATTTTGGGCTTGTCATTGTTTGCTGCTCTTTTCAACAATACTGTATATGATCTGGCAACATGGTCCTTTTTACGGCAGGGCTGGTGAGGCTTTTCAAACGCATGAAATAGCAAGCATATTCATGTGACTTTCTTGCCCCGCGCTTAAGAAGAAGAGAGAGACATATGATGCATGTTAAATATGTAATTAAAGCAGAAGTTCAGTTCGGTTCCATACACAATGCATAAATGTGGTGCAGATACATAATCCTGTTTTGAAGATGAAATGGTTGCTTAAATATGTGTCAGGATCGGGGAAAGAACCCAAGCACAGGCAGCGAAGCAAAAAACACTTAACTTTAATAACAATAAATCAAAACCCACAATGGGTAAAACTATAACAAAACACGAACTAGAAACAAACACTTCCCACGAGGGACAAGAAAACTAGATTTACACTAAAATGACAGGGACAAGACTAACTAATAACATGGTATGAAACATGACAAGGTAATCCAAATAGACAAGGCGGGGTAAACAAGTAAACATCTAAGGCAAGAGACAAGACGACATAGCAAACATAGCAAATAAGCAAAACAAACTAGCACAGGACAGCAGCCACAAGTGAATTAAATAGGGGAACTAACAAAGGATAATTAACAAGGGACAGGTGTCAGGAATGAAACACTAATGGAAAGCTAAACGAGGAAATGAGAGGGGCGGGGCCGAAGACGAGACCGGAGAGAGCGTATGCTATGTCAGAATCAACAATAACATGCCTCTCTCCACACAAAACATGAGGCTCTGTCATGATTCTGCCACAAGTCCAAGAAAGACATGACATGATGAGGCAGAACCATGACAGAAGCCCCCCCCCCCTTAATGAACTCCCCCAGGTGTTCACGAAGGGGCAGACTAACGTGACAAGACAGACTGGGTAACAGACAACATCCAACAAAACATGGTGAACATCAACAAAGGTAGACAAGCAAGAATAATCAGGGGATTGGGATGACAATAACAAACAGGGGAGGGGGGGAGAGGGAACACATGAGTCCATGGGCGGAAGTCCAGAGGGGCTAGGACAAGGGGAAGCTGTCTTAGTCCTACGGGCCGCTCTAGGGTGCACAGTCCAGGGGGCCTTAACAGGGGCAGGCTTGGCTGCCTGCTGGAATACCGGCTGTACCAGACAGGTTGCTGGTTGGCCCACCGTCTGAATCACCAGCTGGGACGCCGGCTGCTGGACCGGAATGGACTCCGGCTGCTGGACCGGACTGGATGCCGGCTGGACCGGACTGGATGCCGGCTGGACCGGACTGGATACCGGCTGGACCGAACTGGACTCCGGCTGCTGGACCGGACTGGACTCCGGCTGCTGGACCGGACTGGACTCCGGCTGCTGGACCGGACTGGACTCCGGCTGCTGGACCGGACTGGACTCCGGCTGCTGGACCGGACTGGACTCCGGCTGCTGGACCGGACTGGACTCCGGCTGCTGGACCGGACTGGATGCCGGCTGGACCAGACTGGATGCCGGCTGGACCGGACTGGATGCCGGCTGGACAGGACTGGACGCCGGCTGCACCGGACTGGACGTCGGCTGCACCGGACTGGACGTTGGCTGCACAGGACTGGAGTAACATTTATATTTGTCACTGGGTTTTGCATCTAACCAATAAAAAGTCTTAAAAAGGCTTTGTCAACTTTGACAACACAGTATTTAATCATTTAAAATATACAGTGTTTTTTCCATTTCCTGAAAAACTGTGAATTTGGACACCCGAGGTTTCAGAAGGACAGCA